>NC_052322.1:32271859-32381607 GCF_016432855.1 Salvelinus namaycush | reverse complement strand
GTAGCTAGCAAACAGTTCTGTATGGAAGTAGCAGCTGACAGTTTCTTGTAGGTAGTAGCAGCTGACAGTTCGTATGTAGTAGCAGCTGAAAGTTCTGTATGTAGTACTGCAGTTCTGTACGAAGATTCAGTATGTAGTAACAGCTGACAGTTCTGTATGTAGTAGCAGCAGACAGTTCTGTATGAAGTAGCAGCTGACAGTTCTGTATGTAGTAACAGCTGACAGTTCTGTATGTAGTAGCAGCAGACAGTTATGTATGAAGTAGCAGCTGACAGTTCTGTATGTAGTAGCAGCTGACAGTTCTGTATGTAGTAGCAGCTGCAGTTATGTATGTAGTAGCAGCTAACAGTCTTGTATGTAGTAGCAGCTAACAATGATATATAGTTGCAGCTAACAGTTCTGTAGCAGCTGACAGTTCTGTATGTAGTAGCAGCCTAAACAGTTCTGTATGTAGTAACAGCAACAATTATATATAGTTGCAGCTAACAGTTCTGTAGCAGCTGACAGTTCTGTATGTAGTAGCAGCTGACAGTTCTGTATGTAGTTAGCAGCTAACAGTTCTGTATGTAGTAGCAGCTAACGTTCTGTATGTAGTAGCAGCTAACAGTTCTGTAGCAGCTAACAGTTCTGAATGTAGTAGCACCTGACAGTTCTGTATGTAGTAGCAGCTGACAGTTCTGTATGTAGTAGCAGCTAACAGTTCTGTAGCAGCTAACAGTTCTGAATGTAGTAGCACCTGACAGTTCTGTATGTAGTAGCAGCTGACAGTTCTGTATGTAGTAGCAGTTTACAGCTCTGTAGCAGCTAACAGTTCTGAATGTAGTAGCACCTGACAGTTCTGTATGTAGTAGCAGCTGACAGTTCTGTATGTAGTAGCAGCTAACAGTTCTGTATGTAGTAGCAGCTAACAGTTCTGTATGTAGTAGCAGCTGACAGTTCTGTATGTAGTAGCAGCTAACAGTTCTGTAGCAGCTAACAGTTCTGAAGTAGTAGCACCTGAAGTTCTGTATGTGAGTAGCAGCTGACAGTTCTGTATGTAGTAGCAGCTGACAGTTCTGATGTAGTCAGTAACAATTATATATAGTTGCAGCTGACAGTTCTGTAGCAGCTAACAGTTCGGTATGTAGTAGCAGCTGACAGTTCTGTATGTAGTAGCAGCTAACAGTTCTGTATGTAGTAACAGCTGACAGTTCTGTATGTAGTAGCAGCTGACAGTTCTGTATGTAGTAGCAGCTGACAGTTCTGTATGTAGTAGCATCTGACAGTTCTGTATGTAGTAGCAGCTGACAGTTATGTATGTAGTAGCAGCAGACAGTTCTGTATGAAGTAGCAGCTGACAGTTCTGTATGAAGTAGCAGCTGACAGTTCGTATGTAGTAGCAGCATACAGTTCTTGTATGAAGTAGCAGCTGACAGTTCTGTATGAGTAGCAGTGACAGTTCTGTTGAAGTAGCAGCTGACAGTTCGTAGAAGTAGCAGCTGCAGTTCTGTATGTAGTTAACAGCTGACATTTGTATGTAGTAGCAGCAGACAGGTATGTATGAAGTAGCAGCTGACAGTTCTGTATGTAGTAGCAGCTGACAGTTCTGTATGTAGTAGAGCTGAAGTTATGTATGTAGTAGCAGCTAACAGTTCTGTAGTAGTAGCAGCTAACAAGATATATAGTTGCAGCTAACAGTTCTGTAGCAGCTGACAGTTCTGTATGTAGTAGCAGCTAACAGTTCTGTATGTATACATGCTACAATTATAATAGTTGCAGCTAACAGTTCTGTAGCAGCTGACAGTTCTGTATGTGTAGCAGATGACAGTTCTGTATGTAGTAGCAGCTAACAGTTCTGTATGTAGTAGCAGCTAACAGTTCTGCTACGTAGTAGCAGCTAACAGTTCTGTAGCAGCTAAAGTTCTGAATGTAGTAGCACTGACAGTTCTGTATGTAGTGCAGCTGACAGTTCTGTATGTAGTAGCAGCTAACGCTGTAGCAGCGAACAGTCTGAATGTAGTTGCACTGACAGTTCTGTAGGTAGTAGCAGCTGACAGTTCTGTTGTAGTAGCAGTTACAGCTCTGTAGCAGTCAACAGTTCTGAATGTAGTAGCACGACAGTTCTGTATGTAGTAGCAGCTGACAGTTCTGTATGTAGTAGCAGCTAACAGTTCTGTATGTAGTAGCAAGCTGACAGTTCATGTATGGAGTAGCAGCTAACAGTTCTGTAGCAGCTAACAGTTCTGAATGTAGTAGCACCTGACAGTTCTGTATGTTAGTAGCAGCTGACAGTTCTGTATGTAGTAGCAGCTGACAGTTCTAGTATGAAGTAGCAGCTGTACAGGTTCTGTATGTAGTAACAGCTGGACAGTTCGTATGTAGTAGCAGCAGCATTATGATGAAGTAGCAGCTGACAGTCTGTATGTAGTAGCACTGACAGTTCCTGTATGTAGTAGCAGCTGACAGTTATGTATGTAGTAGCAGCTAACAGTTCTGTATTTTAGTAGCAGCTAACAATGATATATAGTTGCAGCTAACAGTTCTGTAGCAGCTGACAGTTCTGTATGTAGTAGCAGCTAACAGTTCGTGTATGTAGTAACAGCTAACAATCAATATAGTTGCAGCTGACAGTTCTGTAGTAGTAGCAGCTGACAGTCTGTAGTAGTAGCAGCTAACAGTTCTGTATGTAGTAGCAGCACAGTTCTGTATGTAGTAGCAGCTAACAGTTCTGTAGCAGCTACAGTTCGAATGTAGTAGCACTGAAGTTCTTTAGTAGCAGCTGACAGTTCTGTATGTAGTAGCAGCTAACAGTTCTGTAGCAGCTAACAGTTCTGAATGTAGTAGCACCTGACAGTTCTGTATGTAGTAGCAGCTGACAGTTCTGTATGTAGTAGCAGTTTACAGCTCTGTAGCAGCTAACAGTTCTGAATGTAGTAGCACCTGACAGTTTCTGTATGTAGTCACTGACAGTCGTATGTAGTAGCAGCTAACAGTTCTGTATGTAGTAGGCAGCTGCAGTTCTGTATGTAGTAGCAGCTAACAGTTCTGTACAGCTAACAGTCGAATGTAGTAGCACCTGACAGTTCTGTATGTAGTAGCAGCTGACAGTTCTGTATGTAGTAGCAGCTACAGTTCTGTTATGTAGAGCAGTGAATATATGCAGCTGACAGTTCTGATAGCAGCTAAACAGTTTCGTATGTCAGTAGCAGCTGACAGTTCTGTATGTAGTAGCAGCTAGACAGTTCTGTATGTAGTAAACAGCTGACAGTTTCTGTATGTAGTAGCAGCTGACCAGTTCTGTATGTAGTACAGCATGACAGTTCTGTATGTAGTAGTAGCATCTGGAACAGTTCTGTATGTTAGTAGCAGCTGACAGTTATGTATGTAGTAGCAGCAGAACAGTTCTGTATGAGTAGCAGCTACATTCTGTATGAGTAGAGCTGACATTCTGTTGAAGTAAGCAGCTGACAGTTATGTATGTAGTAGCAGCAAACAGTTCTGTATGAAGTAGCAGCTGACAGTTCTGTATGAAGTAGCAGCTGACAGTTCTGTATGAAGTAGCAGCTGACAGTTCTGTATGAAGTAGCAGTTCAGGACAGATTCTACTGTATGAATTAGCAGCTGACAGTTCTGTATGTAGTAGCAGCTGACAGTTCTGTATGTAGTAGCAGCTGACAGTTCTGTATGTAGTAGCAGCTGACAGTTCTGTATGTAGTAGCAGCTGACAGTTCTGTATGAAGTAACAGCTGACAGTTCTGTATGAAGTAACAGCTGACAGTTCTGTATGAAGTAACAGCTGACAGTTCAGTATGTAGTAGCAGCTGACAGTTCTGTATGTAGTAGCAGCTGACAGTTCTGTATGTAGTAGCAGCTGACAGTTCTGTATGTAGTAGCAGCTGACAGTTCTGTATGTAGTAGCAGCTGACAGTTCTGTATGTAGTAGCAGTGACAGTTCTGTATGAAGTAGCAGCTGACAGTTCTGTCATGAATTAGCAGCTGACATGTTCTGTATGTAGTAGCGCTGACAGTTCTGTATGTAGTAGCAGCTGACAGTTCTGTATGTAGTAGCAGCTGACAGTTCTGTATGTAGTAGCAGCTGACAGTTCTGTATGAAGTAACAGCTGACAGTCGTATGAAGTAACAGCTGACAGGTCTTTGAATTAGTAACAGCTGACAGTTCAGTATGGAGCCGTGACATCTGTATGTAGTAGCAGCTGAGTTTGTATGTGTAGCAGCTGACAGTTCTGTATGTAGTAGCAGCTGACAGTTTCTGTATGTAGTAGCAGCTGACAGTTTGTATGTAGTAGCAGCTGACAGTCTGTATAGAGCAGCTGACAGTTCTGTATGAATTAGCAGCTGATAGTTCTGTATGTAGTAGCAGCTAACATTTCTGTATGTAGTAGCAGCTAACATTTCTGTATGTAGTAGCAGCTAACAGTTCTGTATGAAGTAGCAGCTAACATTTCTGTATGTAGTAGCAGCTAACATTTCTGTATGTAGTTGCAGCAAACAGTTCTGTATGAAGTAGCAGCTGTCAGTTCAGAGTTCAGTTGTATAGCAGCTAACAGTTCGTATGTAGTAGCAGCTGACAGTTCTATCTAATGGATAGAGGGTATCTAGTCAGTGTTTACCGTACCACTACTACCTAGTGGATAGATGGTTCTAGTCCGTGTTTACCGTACACTACTATCTAATGGATAGATGGGTTCTAGTCAGTGTGTACCGCTTACACTACTACCTAGTGGATATATAGGGTTCTAGTCAGTGTCTACCGTACACTACCACCTCAGTGGATAGAAGCGTTCTAGTCAGTGATTACCGCCTACTACTATACCTAGTGGATAGATGGGTTCTAGTCAGTGTTTACCGTACACTACTACTAGTGGATAGATGGGTTCTAGTCAGTGTTTACCTACACTACTCCCTCGTGGATAGATGGGTTCTCGACAGTGTTTACCGTACAATTCTACCTAGTGGATAGATGGGTTCTAGTCAGTGTTTACCATACACTACTACCTAGTGGATAGATGGGTTCTAGTCAGTGTTTACCATACACTATTACCTAGTGGATAGATGGGTTCTAGTCAGTGTTTACCGTACACTACTACCTAGTGGATAGATGGGTTCTAGTCAGTGTTTACCGTACACTACTACCTAGTGGATAGATGGGTTCTAGTCAGTGTTTACCGTACACTACTACCTAGTGGATAGATGGGTTCTAGTCAGTGTTTACCAAATACTACTACCTAGTGGATAGATGGGTTCTAGTCAGTGTTTACTATACACTACTACCTGGTGGATAGATGGGTTCTAGTCAGTGTTTACCGTACACTACTACCTAGTGGATAGATGGGTTCTAGTCAGTGTTTACCGTACACTACTACCTAGTGGATAGATGGGTTCTAGTCAGTGTTTACCGTACCTTACTACCTAGTGGATAGATGGGTTCTAGTCAGTGTTTACCGTACACTCCTACCTAGTGGATAGATGGGTTCTAGTCAGTGTTTACCGTACGCTACTACCTAGTGGATAGATGGGTTCTAGTCAGTGTTTACCTTACACTACTACCTAGTGGATAGATGGGTTCTAGTCAGTGTTTACCGTACACTACTACCTAGTGGATAGATGGGTTCTAGTCAGTGTTTACCATACACTACTACCTAGCGGATAGATGGGTTCTAGTCAGTGTTTACCATACACTATTACCTAGTGGATAGATGGGTTCTAGTCAGTGTTTACCGTACACTACTACCTAGTGGATAGATGGGTTCTAGTCAGTGTTTACCTTACACTACTAACTAGTGGATAGATGGGTTCTAGACAGTGTTTACCGTACACTACTACCTAGTGGATAGATGGGTTCTAGTCAGTGTTTACCATACACTATTACCTAGTGGATAAATTGGTTCTAGTCAGTGTTTACCATAAACTATTACCTAGTGGATAGATGGGTTCTAGTCAGTGTTTACCATACACTACTACCTAGTGGATAGATGGTTCTAGTCAGTGTTTACCGTACACTACTACCTAGTGGATAGATGGGTTCTAGTCAGGGTTTACCGTACACTACTACCTAGTGGATAAATGGATTCTAGTCAGTGTTTACCATATACTACTACCTGGTGGATAGATGGGTTCTAGTCAGTGTTTACCGTACACTACTACCTAATGGATAGATGGGTTCTAGTCAGTGTTTACCATACACTACTACCTAGTGGATAGATGGGTTCTAGTCAGTGTTTACCATACACTACTACCTAGTGGATAGATGGGTTCTAGATCTAGTCAGTGTTTACCGTACACTACTACCTAGTGGATAGATGGGTTCTAGATCTAGTCAGTAATTACCGTACACTACTACCTAGTGGATAGATGGGTTCTAGTCAGTGTTTACCGTACACTACTACCTAGTGGATAGATGGGTTCTAGTCAGTGTTTACCATACACTACTACCTAGCGGATAGATGGGTTCTAGTCAGTGTTTTACCGTACCCTACTACCTAGTGGATAGACGGGTTCGAGTCAGTGTTTACCGTACACTACTACCTAGATGGGTTCTAGTCAGTGTTTACCGTACACTCCTACCTAGTGGATAGATGGGTTCTAGTCAGTGTTTACCGTACGCTACTACCTAGTGGATAGATGGGTTCTAGTCAGTGTTTACCTTACACTACTACCTAGTGGATAGATGGGTTCTAGACAGTGTTTACCGTACACTACTACCTAGTGGATAGATGGGTTCTAGTCAGTGTTTACCATACACTACTACCTAGCGGATAGATGGGTTCTAGTCAGTGTTTACCATACACTATTACCTAGTGGATAGATGGGTTCTAGTCAGTGTTTACCGTACACTACTACCTAGTGGATAGATGGGTTCTAGTCAGTGTTTACCGTACACTACTACCTAGTGGATAGATGGATTCTAGTCAGTGTTTACCGTACACTACTACCTAGTGGATAGATGGGTTCTAGTCAGTGTTTACCGTACTCTACTACCTAGAGGATAGATGAGTTCTAGTCAGTGTTTACCGTACACTACTACCTAGTGGATAGATGGGTTCTAGTCAGTGTTTACCGTACACTACTACCTAGTGGATAGATGGGTTCTAGTCAGTGTTTACCGTACACTACTACCTAGTGGATATATGGGTTCTAGTCAGTGTATACCGTACACTACCACCTAGTGGATAGAAGGGTTCTAGTCAGTGTTTACCATACACTATTACCTAGTGGATAGATGGGTTCTAGTCAGTGTTTACCGTACACTACTACCTAGTGGATAGATGGGTTCTAGTCAGTGTTTACCATATACTACTACCTAGTGGATAAATGGGTTCTAGTCAGTGTTTACCGTACACTACTACCTGGTGGATAGATGGGTTCTAGTCAGTGTTTACCGTACACTACTACCTAGTGGATAGATGGGTTCTAGTCAGTGTTTACCGTACACTACTACCTAGTGGATAGATGGGTTCTAGTCAGTGTTTACCTTACACTACTACCTAGTGGATAGATGGGTTCTAGTCAGTGTTTACCGTACACTACTACCTAGTGGATAGATGGGTTCTAGTCAGTGTTTACCGTACACTACTATCTAATGGATAGATGGGTTCTAGTCAGTGTTTACCGTACACTACTACCTAGTGGATATATGGGTTCTAGTCAGTGTATACCGTACACTACCACCTAGTGGATAGAAGGGTTCTAGTCAGTGATTACCGTACACTACTACCTAGTGGATAGATGGGTTCTAGTCAGTGTTTACCGTACACTACTACCTAGTGGATAGATGGGTTCTAGTCAGTGTTTACCTTACACTACTCCCTCGTGGATAGATGGGTTCTCGACAGTGTTTACCGTACAATTCTACCTAGTGGATAGATGGGTTCTAGTCAGTGTTTACCATACACTACTACCTAGTGGATAGATGGGTTCTAGTCAGTGTTTACCATACACTATTACCTAGTGGATAGATGGGTTCTAGTCAGTGTTTACCGTACACTACTACCTATTGGATAGATGGGTTCTAGTCAGTGTTTACCGTACACTACTACCTAGTGGATAGATGGGTTCTAGTCAGTGTTTACCGTACACTACTACCTAGTGGATAGATGGGTTCTAGTCAGTGTTTACCAAATACTACTACCTAGTGGATAGATGGGTTCTAGTCAGTGTTTACCATACACTACTACCTGGTGGATAGATGGGTTCTAGTCAGTGTTTACCGTACACTACTACCTAGTGGATAGATGGGTTCTAGTCAGTGTTTACCGTACACTACTACCTAGTGGATAGATGGGTTCTAGTCAGTGTTTACCGTACCTTACTACCTAGTGGATAGATGGGTTCTAGTCAGTGTTTACCGTACACTCCTACCTAGTGGATAGATGGGTTCTAGTCAGTGTTTACCGTACGCTACTACCTAGTGGATAGATGGGTTCTAGTCAGTGTTTACCTTACACTACTACCTAGTGGATAGATGGGTTCTAGTCAGTGTTTACCGTACACTACTACCTAGTGGATAGATGGGTTCTAGTCAGTGTTTACCATACACTACTACCTAGCGGATAGATGGGTTCTAGTCAGTGTTTACCATACACTATTACCTAGTGGATAGATGAGTTCTAGTCAGTGTTTACCGTACACTACTACCTAGTGGATAGATGGGTTCTAGTCAGTGTTTACCGTACACTACTACCTATTGGATAGATGGATTCTAGTCAGTGTTTACCGTACACTACTACCTAGTGGATAGATGGGTTCTAGTCAGTGTTTACCGTACTCTACTACCTAGAGGATAGATGAGTTCTAGTCAGTGTTTACCGTACACTACTACCTAGTGGATAGATGGGTTCTAGTCAGTGTTTACCGTACACTACTACCTAGTGGATAGATGGGTTCTAGTCAGTGTATACCGTACACTACCACCTAGTGGATAGAAGGGTTCTAGTCAGTGATTACCGTACACTACTACCTAGTGGATAGATGGGTTCTAGTCAGTGTTTACCGTACACTACTACCTAGTGGATAGATGGGTTCTAGTCAGTGTTTACCTTACACTACTCCCTAGTGGATAGATGGGTTCTAGACAGTGTTTACCGTACAATTCTACCTAGTGGATAGATGGGTTCTAGTCAGTGTTTACCATACACTACTACCTAGTGGATAGATGGGTTCTAGTCAGTGTTTACCATACACTATTACCTAGTGGATAGATGGGTTCTAGTCAGTGTTTACCGTACACTACTACCTATTGGATAGATGGGTTCTAGTCAGTGTTTACCGTACACTACTACCTAGTGGATAGATGGGTTCTAGTCAGTGTTTACCGTACACTACTACCTAGTGGATAGATGGGTTCTAGTCAGTGTTTACCAAATACTACTACCTAGTGGATAGATGGGTTCTAGTCAGTGTTTACCATACACTACTACCTGGTGGATAGATTGGTTCTAGTCAGTGTTTACCGTACACTACTACCTAGTGGATAGATGGGTTCTAGTCAGTGTTTACCGTACACTACTACCTAGTGGATAGATGGGTTCTAGTCAGTGTTTACCGTACACTACCAGCTAGTGGATAGATGGGTTCTAGTCAGTGTTTACCGTACACTACTACCTAGTGGATAGATGGGTTCTAGTCAGTGTTTCCCGTACACTACTACATAGTGGATAGATGGGTTCTAGTCAGTGTTTACCGTACACTACTACCTAGTGGATAGATGGGTTCTAGTCAGTGTTTACCGTACACTACTACCTAGTGGATAGATGGGTTCTAGTCAGTGTTTACCGTACACTACTACCTAGTGGATAGATGGGTTCTAGTCAGTGTTTACCGTACACTACTACCTAGTGGATAGATGGGTTCTAGTCAGTGTTTACCTTACACTACTACCTAGTGGATAGATGGGTTCTAGTCAGTGTTTACCGTACACTACTACCTAGTGGATAGATGGGTTCTAGTCAGTGTTTACCGTACACTACTACCTAGTGGATAGATGGGATCTAGTCAGTGTTTACCATACACTATTACCTAGTGGATAGATGGGTTCTAGTCAGTGTTTACCGTACACTACTACCTAGATGGGTTCTAGTCAGTGTTTACCGTACACTACTACCTAGTGGATAGATGGGTTCTAGTCAGTGTTTACCGTACACTACTACCTAGTGGATAGATGGGTTCTAGTCAGTGTTTACCTTACACTACTACCTAGTGGATAGATGGGTTCTAGACAGTGTTTACCGTACACTACTACCTAGTGGATAGATGGGTTCTAGTCAGTGTTTACCATACACTATTACCTAGTGGATAAATTGGTTCTAGTCAGTGTTTACCATAAACTATTACCTAGTGGATAGATGGGTTCTAGTCAGTGTTTACCGTACACTACTACCTAGTGGATAGATGGTTCTAGTCAGTGTTTACCGTACACTACTACCTAGTGGATAGATGGGTTCTAGTCAGGGTTTACCGTACACTACTACCTAGTGGATAAATGGATTCTAGTCAGTGTTTACCATATACTACTACCTGGTGGATAGATGGGTTCTAGTCAGTGTTTACCGTACACTACTACCTAATGGATAGATGGGTTCTAGTCAGTGTTTACCATACACTACTACCTAGTGGATAGATGGGTTCTAGTCAGTGTTTACCATACACTACTACCTAGTGGATAGATGGGTTCTAGATCTAGTCAGTGTTTACCGTACACTACTACCTAGTGGATAGATGGGTTCTAGATCTAGTCAGTAATTACCGTACACTACTACCTAGTGGATAAATGGGTTCTAGTCAGTGTTTACCGTACACTACTACCTAGTGGATAGATGGGTTCTAGTCAGTGTTTACCATACACTACTACCTAGCGGATAGATGGGTTCTAGTCAGTGTTTTACCGTACCCTACTACCTAGTGGATAGACGGGTTCGAGTCAGTGTTTACCGTACACTACTACCTAGATGGGTTCTAGTCAGTGTTTACCGTACACTCCTACCTAGTGGATAGATGGGTTCTAGTCAGTGTTTACCGTACGCTACTACCTAGTGGATAGATGGGTTCTAGTCAGTGTTTACCTTACACTATTACCTAGTGGATAGATGGGTTCTAGACAGTGTTTACCGTACACTACTACCTAGTGGATAGATGGGTTCTAGTCAGTGTTTACCATACACTACTACCTAGCGGATAGATGGGTTCTAGTCAGTGTTTACCATACACTATTACCTAGTGGATAGATGGGTTCTAGTCAGTGTTTACCGTACACTACTACCTAGTGGATAGATGGGTTCTAGTCAGTGTTTACCGTACACTACTACCTAGTGGATAGATGGATTCTAGTCAGTGTTTACCGTACACTACTACCTAGTGGATATATGGGTTCTAGTCAGTGTTTACCATACTCTACTACCTAGAGGATAGATGAGTTTTAGTCAGTGTTTACCGTACACTACTACCTAGTGGATAGATGGGTTCTAGTCAGTGTTTACCGTACACTACTACCTAGTGGATAGATGGGTTCTAGTCAGTGTTTACCGTACACTACTATCTAATGGATAGATGGGTTCTAGTCAGTGTTTACCGTACACTACTACCTAGTGGATATATGGGTTCTAGTCAGTGTATACCGTACACTACCACCTAGTGGATAGAAGGGTTCTAGTCAGTGATTACCGTACACTACCATCTAGTGGATAGATGGGTTCTAGTCAGTGTTTACCGTACACTACTACCTAGTGGATAGATGGGTTCTAGTCAGTGTTTACCTTACACTACTCCCTAGTGGATAGATGGGTTCTAGACAGTGTTTACCGTACAATTCTACCTAGTGGATAGATGGGTTCTAGTCAGTGTTTACCATACACTACTACCTAGTGGATAGATTGGTTCTAGTCAGTGTTTACCATACACTATTACCTAGTGGATAGATGGGTTCTAGTCAGTGTTTACCGTACACTACTACCTATTGGATAGATGGGTTCTAGTCAGTGTTTACCGTACACTACTACCTAGTGGATAGATGGGTTCTAGTCAGTGTTTACCGTACACTACTACCTAGTGGATAGATGGGTTCTAGTCAGTGTTTACCAAATACTACTACCTAGTGGATAGATGGGTTCTAGTCAGTGTTTACCATACACTACTACCTGGTGGATAGATTGGTTCTAGTCAGTGTTTACCGTACACTACTACATAGTGGATAGATGGGTTCTAGTCAGTGTTTACCGTACACTACTACCTAGTGGATAGATGGGTTCTAGTCAGTGTTTACCGTACACTACTACCTAGTGGATAGATGGGTTCTAGTCAGTGTTTACCGTACACTACTACCTAGTGGATAGATGGGTTCTAGTCAGTGTTTACCGTACACTACTACCTAGTGGATAGATGGGTTCTAGTCAGTGTTTACCTTACACTACTACCTAGTGGATAGATGGGTTCTAGTCAGTGTTTACTGTACACTACTAACTAGTGGATAGATGGGTTCTAGTCAGTGTTTACCGTACACTACTACCTAGTGGATAGATGGGATCTAGTCAGTGTTTACCATACACTATTACCTAGTGGATAGATGGGTTCTAGTCAGTGTTTACCGTACACTACTACCTAGATGGGTTCTAGTCAGTGTTTACCGTACACTACTACCTAGTGGATAGATGGGTTCTAGTCAGTGTTTACCTTACACTACTACCTAGTGGATAGATGGGTTCTAGACAGTGTTTACCGTACACTATTACCTAGTGGATAGATGGGTTCTAGTCAGTGTTTACCATACACTACTACCTAGTGGATAGATGGGTTCTAGTCAGTGTTTACCATAAACTATTACCTAGTGGATAGATGGGTTCTAGTCAGTGTTTACCGTACACTACTACCTAGTGGATAGATGGGTTCTAGTCAGTGTTTACCGTACACTACTACCTAGTGGATAGATGGGTTCTAGTCAGTGTTTACCGTACACTACTACCTAGTGGATAAATGGGTTCTAGTCAGTGTTTACCATATACTACTACCTAGTGGATAGATGGGTTCTAGTCAGTGTTTACCGTACACTACTACCTAATGGATAGATGGGTTCTAGTCAGTGTTTACCATACACTACTACCTAGTGGATAGATGGGTTCTAGTCAGTGTTTACCATACACTATTACCTAGTGGATAGATGGGTTCTAGTCAGTGTTTACCGTACACTACTACCTAGTGGATATATGGGTTCTAGTCAGTGTATACCGTACACTACCACCTAGTGGATAGAAGGGTTCTAGTCAGTGATTACCGTACACTACTACCTAGTAGATAGATGGGTTCTAGTCAGTGTTTACCGTACACTACTACCTAGTGGATAGATGGGTTCTAGTCAGTGTTTACCTTACACTACTCCCTAGTGGATAGATGGGTTCTAGACAGTGTTTACCGTACAATTCTACCTAGTGGATAGATGGGTTCTAGTCAGTGTTTACCATACTGTCACGGTCGTTCTCCTCCTCGTCTGAGGAGGTGCATGGATCGGACCAATACGCAGCGTGATATGAATACATCTTTTTAATAGTGAAGATGAAACACGAAACGAAACACTTTGACACACTAACAAAAACAACAGACGACCGTGAAGCTACAAACGTTAGTGCATACACAAGCTACAAACGTTAAACATAGACAATTACCCACAAACACCTAAAGCCTATGGCTGCCTTAAATATGGCTCCCAATCAGAGACAACAATAAACAGCTGTCTCTGATTGAGAACCAAACCAGGCAACCATAGACTTTCCTAAACACCTACACTGAACACAACCCCATACATACTACAAAACCCCCTAAACAATATACACACCCTAAACTAGACAAAACACACAAACATCCCCCATGTCACACCCTGACCTAACTAAACTAATAAAGAAAATCAATATAACAAAGGCCAGGGTGTGACACATACACTATTACCTGGTGGATAGATGGGTTCTAGTCAGTGTTTACCATACACTACTACCTAGTGGATAGATGGGTTCTAGTCAGTGTTTACCGTACACTACTACATAGTGGATAGATGGGTTCTAGTCAGTGTTTACCGTACACTACTACCTAGTGGATAGATGGGTTCTAGTCAGTGTTTACCGTACACTACTACCTAGTGGATAGATGGGTTCTAGTCAGTGTTTACCATACACTACTACCTAGTGGATAGATGGGTTCTAGTCAGTGTTTACCGTACACTACTACCTAGTGGATAGGTGGGTGCTAGACGGTGTTTACCGTACACTACTACCTAGTGGATAGATGGGTTCTAGACAGTGTTTACCATACACTACTACCTAGTGGATAGGTGGGTTCTAGAAGGTGTTTACCAGACACTATTACCTAGTGGATAGATGGGTTCTAGTCAGTGTTTACCATACGCTATTACCTAGTGGATAGATGGGTTCTAGTCAGTGTTTACCATACACTACTACCTTGTGGATAGATGGGTTCTAGTCAGTGTTTACCGTACACTACTACCTAGTGGATAGATGGGTTCTAGTCAGTGTTTACCATACACTACCACCTAGTGGATAGATGGGTTCTAGTCAGGGTTTACCGTACACTACTACCTAGTGGATAGATGGGTTCTAGTCAGTGTTTACCGTACACTACTACCTAGTGGATAGATGGGTTCTAGTCAGTGTTTACCGTACACTACTACCTAGTGGATAGATGGGTTCTAGTCAGTGTTTACCGTACACTACCAGCTAGTGGATAGATGGGTTCTAGTCAGTGTTTACCGTACACTACCACCTAGTGGATAGATGGGTTCTAGTCAGTGTTTACCATATGCTACTACTTAATCCTAGTAATATCATAGAGTAGAGTCGGATCTGGTGTTGGGCCAAGAAATGCACTAATTCATAATTTTATGTGTCTTAGCATACTCTACATAGAACTGAATAGTTGTAGGTTATAGTAATAAGAAGTACATGAGCAAATTTATGGCAGTTATGGAGGCTCATACCAAGGATATAATAATACCACATTGGTCCTCATTGATAAAATGTATAGCAGTACAATATTACAAACTCACTCATTAAAAGCCTACAACATTTTTGGGAGATAAATCCTTATATTCACCCAACAGAAGTGTTTTCCTCTCATCACCTGACCCAACGCTTGCCCTGTCAGTGGTGACTTTCATACATTCTGACGCTGTTACGTATGTGCAGAGGGGATTCTGACAGGTAAAAAACAGATCCGTTACAAAATGGACAATAGTGGCTGACTTGAAGGATGTCTCCTAGAACTCTAGAACTTTTCTAGAGCTTCCAGTGCAGCACTGGACAGAACCCCTTTGGATTAATATTTGACATAGCACAGGCCTCAATGATGAGTGGAATTACAAGAACTACCTTCTGCTTTGGCTTCACTCTAGTCTTGTTGATAATAACTTGACACTGAAAGTTAGGCCTCACTCTGGTCTTGTTGACAGTAACTTAACACTGAAATACCTTTTGGGGATCAAAGGGTATCAAAATCAATCAAGATCAATGCTACTTCTTGTGACCAATTAGATGGGTTCATGCAGGTGACTGACTGGTCTTGTATGGAGGAATCCTCACTCACTGTTCTTCAAATTGGCAGTACACCCAGAATATTGCTATGGGAACAACCGAGGTATCTCAGTTTCAAGGTCTCAACTTGGAGAGAGAGAGAGCCTTATGAGGTATTGGTCAGTCATGTGCGAGCCACCGGTAGTGATTAATTAATTATGCTAAACATGCAAATATAACTTGTCTGTGCATAGCTGTATTAAAGACAGTTGTTGGGACCGCCTCAGCGGAGTTTTCTGATAGACCTGTACAGTGTGCAGAGTTTGTTGTTGTAACCTCTCCAGCCGGCTGATAATAAAGTGATTTAATTTACGATTGACTTAAGGTGTCCCTGGTGTTGAATTTCCACCACAATCACGAAATGGATCAGTGATTCTATCTGTGGAGCATCCCAGTGAAGGTCTGCGAGGGAACACCGGTGGTGCATTCCATTCCCGTCTGACCACGTGGACCCGTCCAGACCAAGCTTTTACTGAGAGCTGCCCAGAGGAAGATAATTGATCCGCGAACCTCTGAGGGACATGTCTACTGAATTTCAGTAAGGCAATTTAAATAAATTTGTATAAAAATGTAATAAATTATAAAACCAATCAAATTGATCATAAAGATGTAGAAGAAGAGTACCACTAGTCTTAGAACAAGGCTTGAGCTAGTCTTAGGAGAAGACTAGAGTGGGGGAAGGAAAGACCCCATTGACAATTCTCTGTAGGCATTTATGTGAGAACTGTCTACGTGGTCAGAGAACCACTGGTAATAGCACGAGGTGTTAATATAGGCATTTATGAGAAGTATCTACAGTTGAGGTCGGAAGTTTACATACACTTAGAATGGAGTCATTAAAACTCGTTTTTCAACCACTCCACAAATTTCTTGTTAATCAAACTATAGTTTTGGCAAGTCGGTTAAGATATCTACTTTGTGCATGACACAAGTAATTTTTCCAACAATTGTTTACAAACAGATTATTTCACTTATAATTCACTGTATCAAAATTCCAGTGGGTCAGAAGTTTACATACACTAAGTTGACTGTGACTTTAAACGGCTTGGAAAATTCCAGAAAATGATGTCATGGCTTTAGAAGCTTCTGATAGGCTAATTGACATAATTTGAGTCAATTGGAGGTGTACCTGTGGATGTATTTCAAGGCCTACCTTCAAACTCAGTGCATCTTTGCTTGACATCATGGGAAAATCAAAAGAAATCAGCCAAGACCTCAGAAAAACAATTGTAGACCTCCACAAGTCTGGTTCATCCTTGGGAGCAATTTCCAAACGCCTGAAGGTACCACGTTCATCTGTACAAACAATAGTATGCAAGTATAAACACCATGGGACCACGCAGCCGTCATACCGCTCAGGAAGGAGACACGTTCTGTCTCCTAGAGATGAATGTACTTTGGTGAGAAAAGTGCAAATCAATCCCAGAACAACAGCAAAGGACCTTGTGAAGATGCTGGAGGAAACAGGTACAAAAGTATCTATATCCATGGTCAAATGAAAGGCCTGAAAGGCCGCTCAGCAATGAAGAAGCCACTGCTCCAAAACTGCCAGAAAAAAGCCAGACTACAGTTTGCAACTGCACATGGGGACAAAGATCATACTTTTTGGAGAAATGTCCTCTGGTCTGATGAAACAAAAATAGAACTGTTTGGCCATAATGACCATCGTTATGTTTGGAGGAAAAAGGGGGAGGCTTGCAAGCCGAAGAACACATCCCAACCGTGACGCACGGGGGTGGCAGCATCATGTTGTGGGGGTGCTTTGCTGCAGGAGCGACTGGTGCACTTCACAAAATAGATGGCATCATGAGGATGGAAAATTATGTGGATATATTGAAGCAACATCTCAAGACATTAGTCAGGAAGTTAAAGCTTGGTCTCAAATGGGTCTTCCAAATGGACAATGACCCCAAGCATACTTCCAAAGTTGTGGAAAAATGGCTTAAGGACGCCAAAGTCAAGGTATTGGAGTGGGCATCACAAAGCCTTGACCTCAATCCTATGGAACATTTTTGGGCAGAACTGAAAAAGTGTGTGCAAGCAAGGAGGCCTACAAACCTGACTCAGTTACACCAGCTCTGTCAGGAGGAATGGGCCAAAATTCACCCAACTTATTGTGGGAAGCTTGTGGAAGGCTACCCGAAACGTTTGACCCAAGCTATGCAATTTCAAGGCAATGCTACCAAATACTAATTGAGTGTATGTAAACTTCTGACCCACTGGGAATGTGATGAAAGAAATAAAAGCTGAAATAAATCATTCTCTCTACTATTATTCTGACATTTCACATTCTTAAAATAAAGTGGTGATCCTAACTGACCTAAGACAGGGAATTTTTACTAGGATTAAATGTCAGGAATTGTGAAAAACTGAGTTTAAATGTATTTGGGTAAGGTGTATGTAAACTTCCGACTTCAACTGTATGTGGTCGGGGATCCACTGAGAATAGCATAAGGTGCACTAGGTACTATTCTATATGTATGGGAAGCGGCAAGACTGTAGAGTATATAGAGACTGTAGCATTTATGACTACATAAACTAATGAGACTATAGAGATGCGATATTGTAGAGAGTATAGATACTGTAGACTGGACAACATAGACTACTGAGACTATAGACACTGAGAGACTATAGACATGTGAGACTATAGATACTGTAGAGAGTATAGATACTGTGGAGTCTATGGCGACTATGGAGACTATAGAAGAACCGCAGAAGATACATAGGTATGCATAGGAGGCAACGACGAGTAATAGGGGAGATTACTGAGTGTGTTTGGGAATAGTACTAAGTGAATGTGGATGAGAGTATTGTGTGCTTGACTAACTAACTGAACAGGGGTTTAGCCCACGGTGTGAGAGTTGTGTGAGTGTGGGATGACGTGTTAAGCTGGATTTTTTATTTTTTTAACAACAAAGGGTTAGAGTATGGGAAAGCGAATAGTAAGAGTAGGATGGAAGATCTGTGCTGAGAACCGAAAGGGTCGTGTTGTGTAATGGCAAAAAAAATTGGTAGGGGGGTACTGAACCAAACAGAAGACTGGACAAAATGGACAGATGGACATTTCCCTGTTGATGGGAGTCTGTGAGAGGCCAACTTGAAAGAAAACACAAGAACGTTAAAGTGAAGTGGGAAGATTTCAGAAAGTGGGAGAAAGAAGTAGAAAGTGCAAAAGATAAAGCTGTAAGAGGACTGTTGGTAAAGCAAGTGGAACCTTGAGAGGAAAGATGGAAAAAAATGAAAAAGAAGAAGCCTGGCTGGACTTTCTCCGAGAGGAACCCTTGCATGGGGCCCCCCTTGTATCCGCCACTGCCAAATCCTCCACTAGCAGACGGAGATGGTGCCCTTCCACCCCCTTCTAACCCAGTTGGGGTTGGGCCTGTGCTAAGTGGAGGAGCCGTGGGATTAGGAGCTGTTGGAGGGGCTGCAGGTGCTGGAGCTGAAGACAAAAAGCTAACGGCAAAAACAAAGACCAAAGTGAACGAGCAGAGAGGAACAGAGGAGAGGGAGAGTAAAGAAGAGGAGCTAGAAGAGCTCAGAAAATAAATGGAGAAATGTAAGAGAAAATAAAAAAGTAGAGAAACAAGAGGCAAATTAATGCAAGCAGGAAGAATGACATCAGTGAAGAAGAAAGTAGCCAAGACGAAGATACAAGGAGCTGCAGCGAGGTAGAGCAATGAATGAAAAAACAAAGATAAGAAGGATAAAAAGAAAACACCCAAAAAGAAGCTTGAGGGAATGTTTACAATAATACGCTACACCAACCCCAATGGAGGTGGATGTTGGAAATGGAGAAACCGTGGGATGTTGACGAAATAAAAGCAATAGTGGGCGATGTCGTTGACCCAGCAAAATATACTGTGAGGTTTGAGGAAGAGGTAAAAGCAATTATCTCCATGTACAACCCCACCACCAGACAAATTGAAGAAATACTCCGCCGCTGCTTGGAATTTAAATGGAAGGACTATAAACACATGTGGGACTGCGATGTACCTGTTACTGATCGTGGTGACCAGCTAGATGCAGTTTTTACCGCAATAAAGGCTGCTTTCCCCAAATGCACAGACTGGCAGAAAATACATTCCACCAAACAGGGAACTGATGAAAAATGTAGTGACTACATGAAAAGAATGGAGACAGTCTTCCTCCAACCCTCAGGTCTGACGCCTGACCAAGACTCATACAGCAGCTTATTGTGTCATGCTCTGGTGACAGGCCTGAGACATGATCTAAAGACAGCAGTAACTACAACTTGTTTTGCAAGGGAAACAAAACCACTGTCTGCGGAAAGACAATTGAAGGAAAATGAAACTAAGGACGGAAAGACACTGAAGAAGGCACAACTGATGTACTACTCTGGAGGAGCTAGAGGACATGGGGATGATGGTGGCAACCGTGGATACGGTTGAGGAAGAGTTAGAGGCCGAGTGACCCCTGCTGGAGCTGACGAGGGGCGAGACTGGAGGTGCTACAACTATGGGAAGTTAGGGCATATTTCAAGACATTGTCCTGGAGTGGGTCCTGGAGTTTACAGAGGGAGAGACTGGAGCTGCTACAACTGTGGGAAGGTATGGTACCTTTCAACACATTGCCCAGTAGGAGAAGGCCAAGGAGAGTGGCTGTCCCCACCTGCAGGCGTGCAGGTGAAAAACCCATTTGGAAGCGGATGTGAACGAAGGGGCTACCAACCATAGGATGAGGCGGAAACAGAAGAAGAAACTAATTAAGAAAACAATGATGAAGAACCAATGCACACAGTCTGGAATTCACTCTGAAGAATTATTTACTTTTCCCCTGATTGTGGAGTGGGGAGACAGCAAAGGGAGACACGGATTCCTGTACTCCTCCATCTGCCCAGTAAATTTATTAGGAAGAGATTTGATGCGTAAAATGAATTTATCTGTTTTCTGTACTGTAGAACGATTGTCATTGGTATTGCGAGAAAATGTAATCTTCCCATGCCTGATGAACTGTTACTATGCTTGGCACCTGAATGATCAACATGTTGAGGGGGAGCTGAGAGAGCAGTCCTTCTCTTCCCCGTTGCATGGTAACTGGGAAGTGTCTGATTACCTACATTGTACTGCTGCTGTTCCCTCATGAGAAGAGGACCCTGAATACCAACAGAGATGGTCAAAACAAAAAGAGAAAGTTGAGAAAACCATGAAGGTGATATACATGGGAGAAGACTTCGTAGCAGCTAGAGTATTGTTGACGGATACTAAGATGAGTTTGTATGAAGTCTCTGGCTCTGTTCCCCATTGTAGCTTATCAAAAGCTCCAGGAAGACAATGTAAAGATGTGGGTATTTGTATGGAGAAAGTGATAGAATCAACTGATTGGGTGGCCTGGGAAGGGAAGCACAGTAGTCAGCTTATACAGCATTCCCCATACAGGGCTACTGCAATGACAACACCAAGAAAATAACCAATTCACGTTGAAACCATGCCTGTGGTATTACAAGATAATTCACATATTGATTGGCTAAAAGATATCCCTGAAGAACTATGGGCTAAATCAAAGACCGACATTGGACACATGAAAGGAGCTGCACCAGTTGTGGTAATTCCAAAAAGCACCCACATACCTTACAAAGCTCTTTACCCTCTTAGCAAAGAAGCTGAAAAGTGTATCATTCCCATTCATAGTGCGTTAGTTGGAATAGGCGACTTGGTTCCCTCCCCAAATTTGCCTTGTAACACACCAATTTTACCAATTTTACCTGTGGGGCCTCCCGAGTGGCGCAGTGGTCTAAGGCACTGCATCGCAGGGCTAGCTGTGCCACTAGAGATTCTGGATTAGAGTCCAGGCTCTGTCGCAGCCGGCTGCGACCAGGAGACCCATTGGGCGGCGCACAATTGACCCAGCGTCGTCCGGGTTAGGGGACGGTTTGGCTGGGATATCCTTGTCCAATCGTGCACTAGCGACTCCTGTGGCGGGCTGGGCGCAGTGCACACTGACACGGTCGCCAGGTGTACGGTGTTTCCTCCGACACATTGGTGCAGCTGGCTTCCGGGTTAAGTGGGCATTGTGTCAAGAAGCAGTGCGGCTTGGTTGGGTTGGGTTTCGGAGGACGCATAGCTCTCGACCTTTGCCTCTCCCGAGTCCATACGGGAGTTGCAGCGATGAGACAAGACTGTAACTACCAATTGGATACCAACAAAATTGGGGAAAAAAAGGGGTAAAAAAACAAAAAAAACATCTGGTGATAATCGTTTTGTGCAAGACCTTAGACTAGTAAACAATGCTGTACATGCTAGAGCACCCTTGGTGCCTAACACTGTTACCATTTTATCCCAGGTGCCTCAAGGTAGTTGTTGTTTTTCAGTAATTGATTTGGCTAATGCTTTATTTAGCATCCCTGTGACTGAGGAGTCACAGGACTGGTTCTCATTTATGTTTCTTGGGGCCAAATGGAAATGGACGGTAATTCCCCAAGGTTACGTGAAATCACCTGCAATCTTTGCCCAAGAAATGTCTCAAAACCTAGAGAGTTTTGATGCTCCGGAAGGGAGTACTTTGGTTCAGTATGCTGACGATTTGTTGTTTTGCTCACAATCAGAGGAGATATGTCACCAGGACACTAGTGCATTGTTGATTTTTCTGGCAGAAAATGGTCATGATGTTTCCCCGAGTAAAATGCAATTATGCCAGAGCTCCGTTAAATATTTGGGTCATGACATTACTTTTGTGGGTCGCACCCTCTCCAAAGGTAGATTAGAGGCAATTAAAGCTTTGCCTAAACCTGGTACCAAGCAGCACATAATGCCTTTGTTGGGTGTGGCTGGTTACAGTCAACTGTGGTTGAAAGACTATGCAGAGATAGTTCAACCGCTGCAGGATTGTATTTGTGGGAGAAAGATGAATGCAAGTGAAGTTGTGGTCTGGACCGATGAGGCTGAGATGGCATTGGTAAAATTGAAACAAACATTAATGTCTACCCCTTGCTTGGGTTTGCCAGACCGTAATAAACCCTTCCAGCTCTTTGTCAGCAGTTTTGACACAGTATTATGGTGTGGGATATAGACCTGTTGGTTATTATTCTCAATGATTAGATAGTGTGATCAGGGGAATGGTTTCCTGTTTGAGATCAGTAGCTGCTGCTACTGAAGCTGTTTTGGCATGTTCTGATATTGTGGCTATGTCTCTCCTAACCGTCCATTTGCCCCATGCTGTGCACGCAATTATTACACAGGCAAGAACGGCTCATTTGACGCATGCGAGACTGCTAGATTATCAGAACAATCTGTTGACAATGTCTCATGTTACTCTGAAACAATGTACAATTCTTAACCCCTCAACTCTTCTCCCTACAGCAGATGCCGGTGAAGATCATAACTGTGACGTAGCTATTGAAATTGACTGTAGCCCTAGATTGGACTTGAGAGACACCCCGTTAGGCAATCCAGACTTTGAGTATTTTGTAGATGGGTCTGCCCAGAGAAATGAGAAAGGGGATCTATTAGTTGGTTATGCTGTTGTGACTGTTTTGGAAACTGTGGAGAGTGCTCGACTCCCTTCACACATATCATCCCAGGCGGCAGAACTTTTTGGCCTTACTAGAGCTTATATTTTGGGAAAGGACAGCTCTGTTAACATTTACACTGATAGCAGATATGTGTTCGGTGTTGTGCATGATTTTGGAACATTGTGGAAGAATAGAGGGTTATTGACCTTGTCTGGAAAACAGATTGCACACAGTAACCTTGTTTCGTCTCTCTTACAGGCTGTCTAGCTAACCTCCTCTGTTTCCATAATCAAATGTCAAGCGCATTCTTCCTCTAACGACAACATTTCTCTGGGGAACTCTAAAGCTGACCGTGCAGCTAACTTGGCTGCTTCCTCTTCTGTTTCCCCCCTCCTACAGATGGCAGCAGTCCCAGCTCCCATCAACCCTTTCTCTGTTGATGACGTGGTTGCTTTGCAGGCAACGACTGATGAGTCAGAGAGATGCAAGTGGGCTGGGTGCTGTCGTAAAGACGCATCGGGTGTATGGCTGGATGAGAGGAGCAGACCTGCCATGCCCCATTGTACTTTTCATTTCCTTGCCAAGTTGTCACATGGTCAGGATCATGTGTCCAAAGCAGGGATGGTGGATCTTGTAAATAAATATTGGTGTACAGTAGGTTTTACTGTGTTTGCAGAACATTTCTGCAAGAAATGTTTGATTTGCATGACTAATAATATTGGACGCGGCATTTCAGTATCCCCCGCATCCCATTCAAGGCCTGAAGGACCTTTTGAGCACTTAATGATGGAATTCATTGAGTTGACACATTGTGAGGGGTACAAGTATTGTTTGGTGATTGTTGACATGTTTTCAAAATGGATTGAAGCTTTCACTTGCAGGAGAGCCACAGCGGTTGCTGTGGTGAAAGCAGTCGTGCGAGACATCATACCCAGGTAGGGTCTGCCATCTAAAATCTCTCCGACAATGGTTGGCATTTCGTGAATGTGTTTGTCCAGTCCCTGTCAGGGGCTTTGCAGATTGATTTGAAAACACATTGTGCCTATCATCTTCAACCTGTGAATGCAGTCGAAAGGGCGAATCAATCTCTGAAAATGTAATTAGTTAAGTTGATTGGTGAAACAAGCCTGACATGGGTGAAAGTGCTTCCATTGGTACTGATGAGTATGAAAGGCAGATCCCATACGGTCACTGGTCTCTCCACACAAGGTGCTGGCTGGCCGTCCTATGCGAATGACAAATGCACCTTTCGCCCGGAACAGGTTGTCCCTGCAAGGGATGGAGGAAGACATGGTTGAGTATTATGTTACCCTTAACAGGGTTCTCAAGACTCTCTTTCCTCAATTGAAGACATTTTTGCCGAACCTGGCAGGTGGAGCTGAGCACTGTTTGAGCCCAGGGGATTTTGTGGTGGTCAAGCACTTCAGGAGAAAGAGTTGGAAGGACTCCCATTGGAGAGGGCAGTACCAAGTTCTTCTGGGTTGCTGAGAGAGATACCTGGATCCACGTGTCACACTGCAGACGAGTTCCTGATCTAGGAGAAGATAGGGCTTTGCCAGTTCCGGTGGTGCAGTGTGGCCCTCCTCTGCATTAGTACAGGAGTGCTTATAAGAACAGTAGGTTGTCCTCTTGTGGGAAACCTGGCAGAGGGTGAGATGAGCCAAAGGGGAACCTGGCAGAGGGTCCCGAGCCAAAGGGGCCAACGCCGGTCCGGAGTAGTGGCCCAGAAGTAGTTGGTCATCGTAGAAGGAGTCCTGAGCCAAAGGGGCCAATGCAGGTCCGGAGTATTGACCCAGAAGTAAAAGGAGAGCCCTGCTGGGCCCTCATAACCATGAGGACAATCTGTTCTTCTCTAGAGCAGAAATGGTTGCTAATCTTACATTTGGACAAAGAGTGTTGTTAAAAAAAACATTTATTGGTCACATACACATGGTTAGCAGATGCGAGTGTAGCGAAATGCTTGTGCTTCTAGTTCCGTCAGTGCAGTAAAATCTAACAAGTAATCTAACAAATTCACAACGACTACCTTATACACACAAATGTAATGGGATGAATAAGAATATGTACGTACATATAAATATATGGATGAGTGTTTGCCGTGCGGCATAGGCAAGATGCAGTAGATGGTATAAAATACAGTATATAGGTATTATATGAGTAATGTAGGATATGTAAACATTATATAAAGGGGCATTATTTAAAGTGACTAATGATACATTTACAGTTGAAGTCAGAAGTTTACATACACCTAAGCCAAATACATTTAAACTCAGTTTTTCACAATTTCTGACATTTAATCCTAGTAAAAATTCCCTGTCTTAGGTCAGTTAGGATCACCAGTTTATTTTAAGAATGTGAAATGTCAGAATAATAGTAGAGAGAGTGATTTATTTCAGCTTTTATTTCTTTCATCACATTCCCAGTGTGTCAGAAGTTTACATACACTCAATTAGTATGCGGTAGCATTGCCTTTACATTGTTTAACTTGGGTCAAACGTGTCGGGTAGCCTTCCACAAGTTTCCCACAATAAGTTGGGTGAATTTTGGCCCATTCCTCCTGACAGAGCTGGTGTAACTGAGTCAGGTTTGTAGGCCTCCTTGCTTCCACACACTTTTTCAGTTCTGCCCACAAATTTTCTATAGGATTGAGGTTAGGGCTTTGTGATGGCCACTCCAATACCTTGACTTTGTTGTCCTTAAGCCATTTTGCCACAACTTTGGAAGTATGCTTGGGGTCATTGTCCATTTGGAAGACCCATTTGAGACCAAGCTTTAACTTCCTGACTGATGTCTTGAGATGTTGCTTCAATATATCCACATAATTTTCCATCCTTATGATGCCATCTATTTTGTGAAGTGCACCAGTCCCTTGTGCAGCAAAGCACCCCCACAACATGATGCTGCCACCCCCGTGCTTCACGGTTGGGATGGTGTTCTTCGGCTTGCAAGCCTCCCCCTTTTCCCTCTGAACATAACGATGGTCATTATGGCCAAACAGTTCTATTTTTGTTACATCAGACCAGAGGACATTTCTCCAAAAAGTACGATCTTCGTCCCCATGTGCAGTTGCAAACCGTAGTCTGGCTTTTTTTATGGCGTTTTTGGAGCAGTGGCTTCTTCCTTGCTGAGCGGCCTTTCAGGTTATGTCGATATAGGACTTGTTTTACTGTGGATATAGATACTTTTGTATCTGTTTCCTCCAGTATCTTCACAAGGTCCTTTGCTGTTGTTCTGGGATTGATTTGCACTTTTCGCACCAAAGTATGTTAATCTCTAGGAGACAGAACGTGCCTCCTTCCTGAGCGGTATGACGGCTGTGTGGTCCCATGGTGTTTATACTTGCGTACTATTGTTTGTACAGATGAACGTGGTACCTTCAGGCGTGTGGAAATTGCTCACAAGGATGAACCAGACTTGTGGAGGTCTACAATTTTTTTTCTGTGGGCTTGGCTGATTTCTTTTGATTTTCCCATGATGTCAAGCAAAGAGGCACTGAGTTTGAAGGTAGGCCTTGAAATACATCCACAGGTACACCTCCAATTGACTCAGATGGTGTAAGTTAGCCTATCAGAAGCTTCTAAAGCCATGACATCATTTTCTGGAATTTTCCAAACTGTTTAAAGGCACAGTCAACTTATTGTATGTAAACTTCTGACTCACTGGAATTGTGATACAGTGAATTATAAGTGAAATAATCTGTCTGTTAACAATTGTTGTAAAAATTCCTTGTGTCATGCACAAAGTAGATGTCCTAACCGACTTGCCAAAACTATAATTTGTTAACAAGAAATTTGTGGAGTGGTTGAAAAACGAATTTTAATGACTCCAACCTAAGTGTATGTAAACTTCTGACTTAATTTGTATTACATCCATTTATTAAAGTGGCAAGAGATTTGAGTCTGTATGTTGGCAGCAGCCTCTCTATGTTAGTGATGGCTGTTTAACAGTCTGATGGCCTTGAGATAGAAGCTGTTTTTCAGTCTCTTTGTCCCAGTTTTGATACACCTGTACTGACCTCACCTTCTGGATGATAGCGGGGTGGACAGGCAGTGGCTCGGGTGGTTGTTGATCTTTTTGGCCTTCCTGTGACATTGGGTACTATAGGTGTCCTGGAGGGCAGGTAGTTTGCCCCCGGTGATGCGTTGTTTTTATTTTATTTATTTTTATTTCACCTTTATTTAACCAGGTAGGCTAGTTGAGAACAAGTTCTCATTTGCAACTGCGACCTGGCCAAGATAAAGCATAGCAGTGTGAACAGACAACAACACAGAGTTACACATGGAGTAAACAATAAACAAGTCAATAACATAGTAGGGGGAAAAAAGAAAAAAAAGAGAATCTATATACAATGTGTGCAAAAGGCATGAGGAGGTAGGCAATAAATAGGCCATAGAAGCGAATAATTACAATTTAGCAGATTAACACTGGGGTGATAAATCATCAGATGATCATGTGCAAGTAGAGATACTGGTGTGCAAAAGAGCAGAAAAGTAAATAAATAAAAACAGTATGGGGATGAGGTAGGTAAATTGGGTGGGCTATATACCGATGGACTATGTACAGCTGCAGCGATCGGTTAGCTGCTCAGATAGCAGATGTTTAAAGTTGTTGAGGTCTCCAACTTCAGAGATTTTAGCAATTCGTTCCAGTCGCAGGCAGCAGAGAACTGGAAGGAAAGGCGGCCAAATGAAGTTTTGGGTTTAGGGATGATCAGTGAGATACACCTGCTGGAGCGCGTGCTACGGGTGGGTGTTGCCATCGTGACCAGTGAACTGAGATAAGGCGGCGCTTTACCTAGCATAGCCTTGTAGATGACCTGGAGCCAGTGGGTCTGACGACGAACATGTAGCGAGGGCCAGCCGACTAGAGCATACAGGTCGCAGTGGTGGGTGGTATAAGGTGCTTTAGTAACAAAACGGATGGCACTGTGATAAACTGCATCCAGTTTGCTGAGTAGAGTATTGGAAGCTATTTTGTAGATGACATCGCCGAAGTCGAGGATCGGTAGGATAGTCAGTTTTACTAGGGTAAGTTTGGCGGCGTGAGTGAAGGATTCTTTGTTGCGAAATAGAAAGCCGACTCTAGATTTGATTTTGGATTGGAGATGTTTGATATGAGTCTGGAAGGAGAGTTTGCAGTCTAGCCAGACACCTAGGTACTTATAGATGTCCACATATTCTAGGTCGGAACCATCCAGGGTGGTGATGCTAGTCGGGCGTGCGGGTGCAGGCAGCGACCAGTTGAAAAGCATGCATTTGGTTTTACTAGCGTTTAAGAGCAGTTGGAGGCCACGGAAGGAGTGTTGTATGGCATTGAATCTCGTTTGGAGGTTAGATAGCACAGTGTGCAAGGAAGGGCCAGAAGTATACAGAATGGTGTCGTCTGCGTAGAGGTGGATCAGGGAATCGCCCGCAGCAAGAGCAACATCATTGATATATACAGAGAAAAGAGTCGGCCCGAGAATTGAACCCTGTGGTACCCCCATAGAGACTGCCAGAGGACCGGACAACATGCCCTCCGATTTGACACACTGAACTCTGTCTGCGAAGTAGTTGGTGAACCAGGCAAGGCAGTCATTAGAAAAACCGAGGCTACTGAGTCTGCCGATAAGAATATGGTGATTGACAGAGTCGAAAGCCTTGGCCAGGTCGATGAAGACGGCTGCACAGTACTGTCTTTTATCGATGGCGGTTATGATATCGTTTAGTACCTTGAGCGTGGCTGAGGTGCACCCGTGACCGGCTCGGAAACCGGATTGCACAGCGGAGAAGGTACGGTGGGATTCGAGATGGTCAGTGATCTGTTTGTTGACTTGGCTTTCGAAGACCTTAGATAGGCAGGGCAGGATGGATATAGGTCTGTAACAGTTTGGGTCCAGGGTGTCTCCCCCTTTGAAGAGGGGGATGACCGCGGCAGCTTTCCAATCCTTGGGGATCTCAGATGATACGAAGGAGAGGTTGAACAGGCTGGTAATAGGGGGTGCGACAATGGCGGCGGACAGTTTCAGAAATAGAGGGTCCAGATTGTCAAGCCCAGCTGATTTGTATGGGTCCAGGTTTTGGAGCTCTTTCAGAACATCTGCTATCTGGATTTGGGTAAAGGAGAAGCTGGGGAGGCTTGGGCGAGTAGCAGCGGGGGGGGCGGAGCTGTTGGCCAAGGTTGGAGTAGCCAGGAGGAAGGCATGGCCAGCCGTTGAGAAATGCTTGTTGAAGTCTTCGATTATCACGGATTTATCGGTGGTGACCGTGTTACCTAGCCTCAGTGCAGTGGGCAGCTGGGAGGAGGTGCTCTTGTTCTCCATGGACTTTACAGTGTCCCAGAACTTTTTGGAGTTAGAGCTACAGGATGCAAATTTCTGCTTGAAAAAGCTGGCCTTTGCTTTCCTGACTGACTGAGTGTATTGGTTCCTGACTTCCCTGAACAGTTGCATATCGCGGGGACTATTCGATGCTATTGCAGTTCGCCACAGGATGTTTTTGTGCTGGTCGAGGGCAGTCAGGTCTGGAGTGAACCAAGGGCTATATCTGTTCTTAGTTCTGCATTTTTTGAACGGAGCATGCTTGTCTAAGATGGTGAGGAAGTTACTTTTAAAGAATGAGGTCAATATCCTTCCAGGATACCCGGGCCAGGTCGATTAGAAAGGCCTGCTCGCAGAAGTGTTTTAGGGAGCGTTTGACAGTGATGAGGGGTGGTCGTTTGACCGCGGACCCGTAGCGGATACAGGCAATGAGGCAGTGATCGCTGAGATCCTGATTGAAGACAGCAGAGGTGTATTTGGAGGGCAAGTTGGTCAGGATAATGTCTATTAGGGTGCCCATGTTTACGGATTGCGACGCACAATTGGCCTAGCGTCGTCCGGGTTAGGGAGGGTTTGGCCGGTAGGCATATCCTTGTCTCATCGCGCTCCAGCGACTCCTGTGGCGGGCCGGGCGCAGTGCGCGCTAACCGAGGGGGCGTGCACGGTGTTTCCTCCGACACATTGGTGCGGCTGGCTTCCGGGTTGGAGGCGCGCTGTGTTAAGAAGCAGTGCGGCTTGGTTGGGTCGTGCTTCGGAGGACGCATAGTGAGGTTGGGCACTGATGCTGGGCGATTAGGCTTGGCTCCCAGTCGGCGTTCTAATTCATCCCAAAGGTGTTCGATGGGGTTGAGGTCAGGGCTCTGTGCGGGCCAGTCAAGTCGGTCTTCCACACCGATCTCGACAAACCATTTCTGTATGGACCTCGCTTTGTGCACAGAAGCATTGTAATGCTGAAACAGGAAAGGGTCTTCCACAAACTGTAGCCACAAAGTTGGAAGCACAGAATCGTCTACAATGTCATTGTATGCTGTAGCGTTAAGATTTCCCTTTTACTGGAACTAAGGGGCCTAGCCCGAACCATGGAAAACAGTCCCAGACCATTATTTCTCCTCCACCAAACTTTACAGTTGGCACTATGCATTCGGGAAGGTTCGCAAAACCCAACTTTGTACGTCAGACTGCCAAATGGTGAAGCTTGATTCATCACTCCAGAGAACGTGTTTCTACTGCTCCAGAGTCCACTGGTGGCGAGCTTTACACCACTCCAGCCAACACTTGGCATTGTGCATGGTGACCTTAGGCTTGTGTGTAGCTGCTTGGCCATGAAAACCTATTTCATGAAGCTCCCGACGAACAGTTCTTGTGCTGACGTTGCTTCCAGAGGCTGTTTTGTTTGTATAGTGTATGTATACATCAGATATGGTATGTTTTTCTTCCTGTAGGATGCTCTTTGGTTCAGGGCTAGCCATCCTCCTCCTCCTGGCCACATCCAGTGCACAGACCAGCCCACAGCCCTGCCAGTGTTCAGCCCTACACCCTGCAGGACTACAGATCAACTGCAGCTCCCTGAGCCTCAGGGAAGTCCCACCTCTCTCCCCAGACACCACAAGCTCCACCTCCAGAACAACCAGCTGTCCACAGTACCTCCAGGGCACTTCGACAGGCTGCAAGGCCTGAGAAGGGTCACCCTGTATGGGAACCCTTTCCACTGTAACTGTGAAATCCAGTACCTAAGTACCTGGCTGAAGAGGAACGGGGCTGTCGTGTCTGGTGGGGTGCCCACCTGTGCCAGCCCAAGTAGTGTGGCACACACAGCAATCACTGTGCTCAGTGATGCCTACTTTTCCTCCTGTGCCCAGCAGAGGTGTGCAAGGGAGGTGTATGATACCCTGGTGGGGGTGATGTTGTGTGGGCTCATCGGCCTCCTGCTGTGGGGCCTGAGGCTGGCGAAGAACTCCACCTTCACTCTGGACATGGATCAGAGACACGCATGGTTTGAGGCTGACTCTCTGAAGTCGCTGAAGCCCAAACACAGGAGGACACTCCAGAGGCTCTCTGTCTGAGGAATGTGAGAACTCTGCCTCTCTCACCGGGCGATGCGAGCATGGGCGAGGGAGCGTGACCAAAGTTAGGGAAGGCTGACCTTTACGCAAATACTCTGTGACATCGTGCCATTTTTGACCAATCGAAGCTCACTATAGCTTCCAGCCCCTACTGGATTGGCTGTTGATACCTAGCACTACATGAGGGTGAAGCTTTTTTATTTATTTTACCTTTATTTAACTAGGCAAGTCAGTTAAGAACAGATTCTTATATACAATGACGGCCTACACCGGCCAATTGTGCGCCGCCCTATGGGACTTCCAATCACGGCCGGTTGTGATACAGCCTGGATTCGAACCAGGGTGTCTGTAGTGACGCCTCAAGCACTGAGATGCAGTGCCTTAGACAGATTCGGGAGACATTTAGGTGTTGTACAATTTGCAAATATTGTTAACACCAGATAAGTGAGAATATTTATTTCTGAAACTGAAGATGTGTGCATGAGGACAGTAAGAAGAAAACTGGTAGGATATATGGCAAGAAGATAAGCATGTTTAATTTTCTATGGAGTCGTTTGTTTTCATGTAAACAAAGCCATGCTGTATCATCAGCACTGAAGAACAGGTAGCCAGCTTTTTTCTTTTGTTTTTTTAAGGCTACGCTATTTTCATTCATACAAGCAATATTGACAACATCTTATAAAATATGTAACGCATCAACTGAAATGCATGGTTAATACACCTATGATAAAATAGCTTCTCTGATATTCCTATATAAATATAAGTGGCTAGATACAGTCTTTGCATCTGTGGTCAAAGTTCTAACGCATACGACAAATGGTACATTTACAACAAAGGGCAGGTTTAGTAGCTCGGCAAGATATGGTAACATTAAATGAGAATGAATCGTTTTGTTCTGTGCAAATACAGGTTACATGGTTTACATTGCTCGAAATAATGTAGACAGCACAGTTGAAGGACGGCATTGCACCCTAAATATCAAATAGGTATTCTTACAGTACAGGGCCCGGTTTCCCAAAAGCATCTTAAGGCAAAATTAATATTAGAACCATCTACCATCTATGGTTCTAACGATGAAATTGCCTTAATATGCTTTTGGGAAACCGGGCTAAGTACAGTATAATGCATTAAATCGATCTTATGAAATGCATGCATAGATGTAACAGACAAAACTTATGGTAGACAGTAATATGGTCAGTTTGACAAGGAATTGAAAACATATGAATTCATACAAATATTTTGAACTTATTATAGTCATTAAGATACATAAGACCAATTAAATCAAATTCACAATTTTAAAGATGGTATTAATCTTTGTACATAATCACAACTAAGAAAATACTTATTCATAATACTATTAAATAAGGCTTGCATTAAAATCAATTGCCATTACTTAAAAGCGGGTAATTGTGCAGAACTTAAATCGTTTTAAGCCCACTATAGAACAATACAACAGAATGAATAAGAGTTCAATCTCACTACAGTACTTTACCTATTAAGTTCCTTCAATACCCTGCCAAGTTGTAAACACTGTCCAACGTAACTCAGTAAGTGGTATTTCCCAGTTAAGGACTAAGGGAATCTGGTCCATCGTATCATACAAAACAAATCTGCACAACACTGGATATTGATCAGTTGGTTGGGTCTGCTCTGTATCAATTTTTAGGAACCCCCTCCTTTTTAACCCAGAACCATAGAATTTGAATATAATCAATTCTAATTCTATGGCCGGCACAGGCAAACCTGAGACCTCTACTAAGGAGGTCTCCATGACGACACCAACCTGAAAACATTACTGAGGCACAAACTTCTCCTGCTCAAAGATGAGCTCCACGGCGTCAGCCACATCCTGCACGATGTGCCCGGGCTCTACCAACGCCGGGTCAAAGCGCAAGTCGCGATGCCCGTGAAACACAGTCTCCTTGATGCACTTGTTGGCATAAGTGGGCACCTCCGTGTGGGGGTTGTACACCCCAGTGCACACCAGGATGGACTTGCAGGAGGTGGCGGAGGGGGGTGCCAGCTCGCTCTCCCAGGTGTTCTCTACGTGGTCGTTGTCCTGGGGAAGGGCTGCACTAGAGCCCGTGCCAGTGGCCATATTGGCGACAGCTTTGGAGTTCTTCCTCCTGTTCCTCTCCTCCAGGTAACAACTGTAGAGGTTGGCCCCATAGATGTCAGTCATCAGGTTATCCCTGAGGGAGTAGAGAGGCAAAAGAAAGGAAATCAAGGAGAGGAATCAGGTAGTACAGAAATTACATCCCACATCATGGACATCAGCACATCCAGGTGCAGAATCTTAATTTGACCAGTATTGTCACATCAATATAATCCTGTAACAAGATTTGAACATTCACATTTTTCCACCAATGTAATGTTTGATCTGTGGTTAGGCTATAATTAGGCTATATGAAAAGTGCTATACTGTTAATATAACTGTAGTGCGGGTTTCAGTGAATGTATGTAAATCTCAAAGCTCATCTGCATTTCCTGCAGCGCAGGAAAATTCTCAGCCACAACAGTGATCAAATTAAGAGCCCACACTTATAACAACTACTCTAGCTTCAAGATGAACTCTAGCTGTGCTTTGAATCCCCAAACAACAAACAAGTAATTATAATGATATGTTATCATTATGCGATTACCCATTTTATTCTATTTTTTTCCACGTAAAATAAATTGCCACCATTTTTGCTGTCAACAGTGAGATGACAGGGGTCTTACCCAATAGCATAGAGGGAGGTGATGGGCTGTGTCCAGTTTCTCTCCACAGCCTGGCCTCTGATGAGGCACTCAGCAAAGTGGTAGGTCAGTTCACTGGGCTTTCCCATCAGAGCTTTGTACTTCACCTCTTTACCCGTTATCTTCTTGTAGATGTTCTCCAGGCACACCAGGAATGTTCCATGACCAAAGCTGGAGTTGAGATCATATAAAGAAGCAAACATGTAATGAAAACATGATCAATTCAACTAATCAAGCTCATTGCACCGTTTTCTTAAAGGTCAGACTTCAATGAGCTTAGTCCCATTTTGCATCCAGGACATTAATAGATTCTATGGTGAAAAAAAACAAATGTCTTTCTTCCTATTCATATCTGCCTTCCTTTTCACCACATTTCAATAACAGCTCTGATTCACTGTGGTTACCGTGGAGACTGGGCCTCAGCCATCCACATGAGATCCATGTTGCAGGCCAGCAGGGGGAGGTGGGGAAGCTTTTGGGTCTGGTGGGCTCCGCTCAGGTTCCCATTGGTCAGCAGGATATCAATTATCAGCTGGAGGTTGGTCTCCCATCGGATGGGCTCCCCAAACAGAATAACAGCTGGACCGGGAAGAGAAAAGAAGTGGAATATGATGGATATGATATACAATTGCGATTACGGTGACAGTTCAACAACAAGATCAATCAGAAGGAGAGAATCCATTTACAAGCCCTCACCTTCTACTGTGGGAAGGTTGGCAATAGGACTGGACTGAAAAGAAAATAAGAAATGGAAGGTGCTTAGGAAAGCCTCTGAAATATAGCCTGTCTATGGATCTTGATGTATACATCGGCTCGAGTCTCACCGGCAGTTTGGGCCGTCTGTTGTGGTCTACCATGTCCAGCAGAGGAAAGGATTCTCTCAACATGTCGATACTGACCACATTCTGGAAGCCCAAGCTTATAATTTTAAGGATTACACCACCAATGTATAGCATGGTCATTATAATCTGTCACGCCCTGATCTGTTTAACCTGTCCTTGTGCTTATCTCCACCCCCCTCCAGGTGTCACCCATCTTCCCCACTTATCCCCTGGGTATTTATACCTATGTTTTCTGTCTGTCTGTGCCAGTTTGTCTTGTTTGTTCAAGTCAACCAGTGTTTTCTCAGCTCCTGTTTTTCCCCAGTCTCTCTTTTTCCTCGTCCTCCTGGTTTTGACCCTTGCCTGTCCTGACTCTGAGCCCGCCTGCCCCTGACTGCCGTCCGGTACCTTTGCCGCTACTCTTGATTATCGACCCCTGCCTGCCTTGACCTGTCGTTTGCCTGCCCCTGTTGTTGCAATAAACATTTTAACTTCAACACAGTCTGCACTTGGGTCTGATATACCTGATATAATCAGCTTGTTAATTAATTACTAGGTAATTTTTATTTTTTATTTACCTAGGCAAGTCAGTTAAGAACAAATTCAAATTTACAATGACGGTCTAGGAACAGTGGGTTAACTGCCTTGTTCAGGGGCAGAACGACAGATTTTTACCTTGTCAGCTCGGGGATTCGATCTAGCAACCTTTCGGTTACTGGTCCAAAGCTCTAACCACTAGGCTACCTGCCGCCCTGATATTCTCTTATCAAGCTAAGTCAAGTAGATGCTTTGATAATGTCTGATAATACATATTGTATTTCAAAAGGATACTTTTTGGCAATATCCAGGACGGGCCCTTGTCCTGACACCAGAACACACTTGTCATGGTATTTCTTGAACATCCTCAGTGGACTGTGTGACATCATCACCTGGTCCATGGTGATCTGGTAACAAAAACACCGGTCAGATAGGCTGAGCCAGACCTACAGCAAGCAATATCTTCAAGAGGACCTAATTGGTTTGATTTTCTGTGCAACGAGACACACATAGTTGAATTTTATGTCAAAAGGCTGGGTATAATGCATGTCATTGTCTACCTCTGCTGGTCCTAATATTTATCCATCATATTGCTGAGAACTCGTTTAAAGTCAAAAGACAATGCACCACATTAACATGTACAGCATGAGTGGCTAACTGCCCACACAGGGCCTTGAATTAAATGATGTCTTAATCATTACAGATTGTGTGGCAGAAGAGAGCTGTGAGACACTTACAGGCACTCCCAGGATGTGCGAGAGCTGGTCTGCTTTCATCTGCCGCATACAATTCCCTGCGTTGGTGACAAAAACAACTGGTACCACAAATTGTCCCTGAGAGTTGACCAGTTTTTGGAAGGCCTTTTTTGCAGCAGGGATGGGTATCTTTCCCCGGACAAGCACGCCATCGATGTCAAACAGCAGGCCAAAGCATGGCTGTGGCTGGGATAGGAAGAGAGAATGATTCATATGCCACATTCTAGATCGCTACATGATAACATAAAACTGTAATGTTGACATCATGCATCATTAGAAATATTCCACTCAACAATATAAGACCCATCCCCAAAGCATGGGTCTGAGTTGACACACAAGACAGGATGCAGGACCATGTGTGTGGTTCTGTTTTAAATATGAATCTAAACTAGTAATGATTTAGTTTCTGTATGTTACAACACACAACTATTTCCAGGGTGTTGCTCAACAGTCTTAGCCTCATACGACCATCCTGAAGTCCCGTAAGTTTACAATCTGTTTTGCTATTGGTGTGGATCAGGCTACAACAGTCTAGCCTCTAGGTATATGTGGAAGGAAATGTGAATTGTGGAGGCAGCTCACATAAAGAGAAAATAAACATAATATGTGATGTGAGGGTAGAAATTCATAGGCCCTGTGATTATTGGGACTTTCCTCTTATCAAAGCCACTTTACTGACAGGCCCAATATGCCATTTGGATACATATGCACCTCTGAGGCCTATTATTTAGAGAGAAAAAACCCCATGATGTATTCAATTCATTGTAGCCAACATTACAGAAGGAGCTAATGATATGGGATTGTGATGGAACTGCAATCTCTTTTCCTACACACTCACCTTGAGCGATAACATTCGGAGACATAAAAATGTGCCTGTTTGGATTTTGAAAACTGATGGGGAAAAAACTAACATTTGAGGACACAAAGCGCCCATCCCCCAAAATATCAGTGCAATGCTACATTCGTTGGTATTCCTATTACAAGGAAACATTGGCTACAATGTATCAGCTGACAGTGCAGAATTCATTTGGAAGCAACAGCTTTGCAGTTCGAATCGTACCTTGCTAACAGACACGGTTCCGCTAAACCCGCACTCAGAACCGGCAAATCCAGCTCTTCGCCTGACTTGTCGGTTACACAGGGCGTTCAGAACTCTGTAAAAAGGCAGGAGTCCCCTCATCTCCGCCTACTTTCACCGGTGACCGAAAAATAATGAAACACCAAATAAAAAAGCCGGTTTGGGCTGAGCTGGCTGGGCTTGTTTAATTCCGATTTTTTTACTCATTAATTTTTTTCTATGCACGGCGAAATGACGACATCCTTTTAGTGCTTTCAATACAACTGGGAACACGGAAAAAGAGAGGTCAAATCATGACGTCAGTGGTGTTCAGGTCGGAGCTAGTAAGATGCTCGCATTTCCGACCTTCCAAATTCCGAGTTGGATTACCGTTCGAAACGATTATTTCCAGTCGGTGCTCGTTTTCCCCCCGCGATGTCACAGTTGTCTAGACCGCACGGAAGTCGGAGATTTCCGAGTTGTTTTTAACGTGGCATTATATTACGCACTGTTGAAAATCGTAAACAGCGGCAGAACTAGACTGCGGCCCCAGCTGCCATTTTGAACATCAGGTGGAGCAATAGAAATGCAGGGGAAAACAGCAGCAAGGATACTGGCCATTTTAGAAGTATAGATTGAGGAATTTTGTCTACTGCACTGCACCAAAGTAATACAAGTGTATTAATTGACTTAATCCATATGTTTTCAATTGATTTATTTCCATTTTCTGAGACCAAATAAGGGCCAAACCGACTGCAAAATCGACAACCGGAGAGCTGAAGCACAAGTGGGGCTTTATATATAGGTTGGCTAAATTTACACTGCAAGTGCCACCCAAGGGTAATTTGACATGGAAATCTGAGCTATGGGTTAGAGATGACAGGAGGATTCCCTATGGAGTGTGCCACAACCTGTTCTATATTCTCTCTGGGAAGAAAAGCCTGCCTAGTCCTGTACTATAACTGCTGACAATGTGGGGCCACCCACAATCAATGAGTTTGTCAATTTGTAAAGAAAATGTTACATGACACATTTCTAGGGCAGGGTTGTTTAAGTTGTTCAACATAAAAGAACTCAGAACTGCTGACCAAAACATAATATATACACAACTACATTCAAGAAAGCAATACAAGACCTAGAAGAAATAAGCATTGAAATAAACGCAATCACAAGAATCTTCCTCCCCGTGCTCCTCCCGCTTTATTGATAGTTTAAAATTACATTTCTATGTTCTACGACTTCAGATGCGTTTTCCTTCCGACTTAAAAACTGAGTACAAGCAAAATTGATTTTTTACAGTAGTCTAAGTGATATTGTACAAAAATAACATTTGATTTCTGTGAAAACATTCTCCATTCCGAAATAACTGCTAATTCTGATGATCTGACAACTGTTTTTGTTGATAATTGTTCCTCCAAGGCAAAAGTTTCCAAAATCATTTTTTGGGGAAACGTCTACCATGGTCTATTTACTGATACTCCTTTAAATTGTAAACAGATTTCTTTTTATAAAAGAACAGAAGATTCTTTAAATTCTTCCAAAATGTAATGGCATTTATCGATATAACATGCAGTTTGTTATCGCCCGGCACTTAGCTGCTTGTAGGGCCCAGATGCAAACAGCTCATATGTTGTGAACTGTTTCCCATGTCATACTCTCTTGGCCAACTCATGTTATCCCACTAAAACAAACCAAAAATAACCATACATGGAAGTTCAGGTTTCTTTTTACTCCCTTCTTACTGAGACTCGCTTTCCACAAGCCCAGAGGTCCTCTCTATCCCATATATTTAGTCCCATTCATCTCTGTTCACCAGTGGCTTGGAAAGGGGGATTCTTTAACAAAGCATTATACATAACACCGCTACCAAACTAAACAAACATTTTTTGTATTGAATGCAGAAAGATTTTTTTCCCCACCCCTTTCTTCATATTACATGTTGAGAGGCTCACTGGCCCGGGACTAGCCTCTGTCAGCCAACCTTTGGCCAGTGAAGAGGATTCAGAGAAAAATAATACAACCAACCATCAATCAGAAAAAAATAGGAGGGGCAACAAAGGGCACTGATTATGCGGTGGCTTCGATGGTGCACTCTTTCGCCAGGTGGCCAGTGTTGCCGCATTTGTAGCAGTTCACCTCACTGGCTTTGCTGCACTGCACAGCAACATGGCCAATCTCACCACACCTAGAGAGAGGAGAGAAAACATTAGGATTTCAGTTGACCAAGCGTAAGAGTTATCATTTACATGGTTTTGGCGGAGACGGGAACTAATCTGGAAACAAAAAGCGGAAGGACCATATACAAAGCACAAACATACATATATCTTGATACACTGCATAACTACTTGAAAGCTTTTAAGACTACAGTAAACCCATTTATGTCCCCAAAAGAAGGGGGTACCAGAGGCTGCATGTCACCCTCGAGAAGACTTGTCGAAACACGTTGTGCGTATGTGCTTTCAGCAGTTGTTAGTCAAGTTCTCTGTACATGGAAACATGCAAGTATGAGTCGTTACCATGTGTATTTATTAAACATTTTTACAAAAAATATTCTTACTAAGTGGCCACTCACCTGTAACATTTGACTTTATCGCAAAGTTTCTGGATGTGACCAAAGCCACCGCAGGAATAGCACTTCTGCTCGTTGGCATGGTCACAGTCACGGGCCACGTGGCCAGCCTTGCCACAGCTGTAGCAGCACTGCTCCCTCTCCTTTTTGGGCTCCTTGCAGTCCCGGGAAATATGGCCACTCCTGTGGCAGTTGTAGCAGGCTGAGAAAGAAAAAAGTTACACGATTTTTTCCTTCAAATTAACATGTAATTTTGTCAGAACTACTTCAAAGCAATTAACAACGGCATTGCTATCAATAATTAATACATATCTTTCAAAATACCATTATTCAAATAAGAATTTGTTTTATACAATGTTTATAACATGTAATAAACATTCTGAAATATCATGTGTCCCCAGATCCTGAATAACAGTAGGACCTAGTACATAGTGACAGTCACAAGAAGGCTGCAACTATTGCTCACTGTAAAGCTGAACAAGTCCACATTGGAACGACAAGTTTAACATTCAGAAAACTGGGAGTTGGGTTGACAAAACCATTGGCATGTACTTAGCATTCAATTAAGGAAAGAAAAGTATTCTCACCATCCTCGGTCTGTTCACAGTCCCTGGCAATGTGACCTTGCTCTCCACAGCGATAGCAGAACAGATCTAGAAGAAGAAAGGTGACCGAGGTTTACTTTATACTCACCCGTGAAGAAAATACCGGCAACCCTAACTCCGAGGAGGAACATGTATCGTTCTGCTGCCATGTCAGCTAAGTTGACATTGAACTATGCGATTGTGAACTAAACCAACAGAATCACGTAACAGATTGTGACTAAGACAACCATGCTTTGTCATTTTGATATGTGATAGGACTATGTGAAAACCCTGAAAGCAACCAACAGTGAGGTTATTCCCCATAGGAGAAGGCCTTTGTGCTCAGCAAACTTAAGACCGCTGCTGATAATCGTTCATACATCTCTGCTTGGTGTAGAATGTGTGAGGTGTCCCAAAAACCAAGAAAAGTACCCTTTCCTCTTCCTCTGCCCCTGCCGCGGCCACGCCCCCCACTTCCAGCTTCAGGACAGTTCTTGATCCAATGCCCAGGACGGCCACATCGAAAGCACTCACTGCTGCTGCTCATCTCCATATCTGCAAAGAAAACAGAAAATACTTAACTAAAACCACACTTTTGGCAAGTCACTTACAAAGCGGCAGGAATTCTAAGGGTATGGTAAATGATACATTCAACAGTGGAGTCAAAGGTACGATTGGCCAATAAAAGTTGGGCCAATCCATGGCTTGTTCCGACCCAATCAAGTGACTGACCAACTCAATCAACCATGTGCTGTTAGCTTGATTATCAGTTTTGTTTTTACTTTGTCAACTAACGTGAATTAAACAAAAAAATGCATGTCACTGGATGGAGGTTAAACGTTGGGTGGTAAAATACAATTCCCGCCTGTGCATGACAATACAAAAACGTAGTTTAACGTTGATTTAATGTCATCACAATTTTTTGAGGCTGAAATGACTTGGAAACAACGTTGATTCAACCAGTTTATGCCCAGTGGATGGGATCAAGTTAGCTCGTGGCTACTATTCTAAAAGGTCAAATAATGATCCATATGCCACCTGAAATAAGCTACATTTCGTGGTGGTTTGGTCATGTCTGCTTGAGCAAGTTGACATGCGGGCATGAACTATGAAAGGGCCTAACACGTTACCCTGCAACGCCAGCGTAGATAGCTAGCCAACGTCGGTAGCTAATGAAACACATGTCACGTCTGGCCAATTGATTAACGTTAGCAATGCTAGCTACCTAGCAAACACAAACCTGGTTAACTGCAAAATATGGCTTATTCTCCCTGACGATTTGATCTACCGAGGTACTTTCTATACAGATCCATTAAAATTGTAGTTATCCTCGGTAAAAACATGACCAGTGCATGAGGCTTTCTGGCCTTGTCACGTTGAGATTGCAGCAGTTTCTAGCTGTAGCAAAATGCAAACACCACCTCTTGAATGTGGCATTGCTAGGCCGCGCAGCAGCCATTCAACGTTCTAAAAATTGCAGTTATCAAGCACATTCACAAATACTTCGTTTCAATAGTATATTGCTAGACACATTAATCGGCCATATTTTAATGAGGAAAAATTCAAATTTAATAGGGCTAATTTCCCGCGCATAACGACAAAGTCGAAGTAGCAGTTAGGCCACCGACCCAATAACGTTAGAAAAGGCTAATGCTACCCGTTAGCTAACATCAGCGAGCCATTATCGCATGAAAACACATTATTTCGGATATTTATTTTATGGTGCCTCTAAGTTTGATACTTTAACTAAGATCGAACATATTACAAATACTCCGATCTTTTCTAATTAAATGTTTTTATTACTCACCTTACCTAGCTACGAGATTCTCTGCTGTTTACGCCTCCTCTCTCCGTTGCGCCACATGCGGTGTGAACACGAGTTTCTAGTGATCATTCACACTATCCAGTCAAAGCTAACGCAGCACTTGGGCATGGTCTTTTTCCAGGACCAATAGCAAACGACCGCACTTGGACACTTCCTCCATGGAGTGGCGAATCACTTAACAAGACAGCAATTATGTCCCGCCTCCCAAGTTTCCAGTTCCTGCTGTCTGCTGTCAAATCAAAGGTGATCTCATATTGTCATATTTTGATGTTTAATTTGCCATATATTACACGTAGAATTGCTACAATTATAGCCTAATACAATCATGTAGTCTAAGAACTTATCATTCCTCTATGGATATATTCTAATAGCTTTCCACCTCCAAATATCACATTAAAAGAGCTGTATGTAGGCTAAAATGCATATTATGTATCAGTGTTGACTGACACCAATCTTCTCGTGGGCATGCAGGTAAACAATCAAATACAATTATTTGGTAATCAGTATTGAGCATAGCCAATGACCTTGGATCATTTTGATATAAGGTAAAAGGGTCTATAAAGTGTAAGAATATTAGTGTATGGGATAAATGGATGCAAACTGACCCATCCCGTTCCACACAGAGGTTGCATCATAGATAGGCTATTTGAACACAGTGCTGCTCAGTGAGACAGACATTACACTGAATCATGGAGGCTAAGCATTTCAGCTCACTGCTCTGAGTGCATGGTCAGATCAATAAGTGGGAAAGATGCAATAATCCATATCTTATTAAGGTGGCCTGCACAGTCATGAACATGGAAGGGATAGGCTGATTTCATTAGGGTGATGTGGGATATTGAAACCCTCAATACATTGTTTTTCAAAACTCTAGATTCTCTAAATTCTCTTGAATTTCATCATTTTGGTTTAGTGAATACCAGTGACTGGACACTTTCCCCTGAAATAATGGTTTTCTGTTTTCCTCCCAACACTGTAGCTGACGTTGCACTGGGATGGATGATTAGACTGCATCCTAATGGGATACCTTAAGATCGTACAGTGATAAAGCCCTGCCCTCTTCCTCTTAGGCTGCTTACAAAGTGCTTGCGTTGGTATTTCCTGGTATTTGTTGCTGTCAGGATATGAATTAGGTAGTTGCTGGAATGGAGATTAAATCAAATATATGATCAGAAAATGGTGAGCATTTGACAGGAGAGAGAGGATATGATATGCAACTATAAAATTAGGATGATTTTAGCTTTTTTTATAAGGATGTCATCTGCCCATACATTCAATGTGTGCCCATAGCATTAAGGAGAGCAGGCTGCTGGTCTGTGCTGGTGAGGAGAGCCACATCACCAAAGCTCTGATCTTTCTCCACAATAGAACTCTGGGCTCTTTGATGTCGTAATCTACCTCAGGGGACCATTGGCTGGGGACCTGATCTTGAACACATGGTGAGTAGAAGGTTTGAAGGTAAGATAGGACCCTAAGATCCTATTGCTCCATTTAAGAGCAAACACTTTTAAGCTTGTTCTTTGCTATGAGAAAGGACTATATTTCATGATGAGAACAGCATGTCTCAAATAAGATAGATGCAGTACATTTAAGTTGAAATGATTTGCAGGTTTTATATATTTCAAGTCACCATGCAGGTTTTATCTATTTCAAGTCAACAAGCAGGTTTTATCTATATCAAGTAACCAAGATTTTAAAATCTCTTGTCAAAAATCTAATAGACAGGCTGAAAAGATAGCGTAATTGTAGATGCTCTCTGAACTAGGCTATGGGTAGTGCCTTCTTTTTACCAGATGATGGGGTGCTTTCTATTCTTTTGATGGATTTCTCATTCTGCAACTGAATATAAGGATATAGTCTACAAAAATGATTGAATAATATAATTGCCTGCATTTTATGCTGATTCACCATATATTGCACAGATGTTTGCAATTGAGCAATGTCCTTTTTGTTTTGAAGTTTTGATAGAATGACTTATATTTTGGTGAAAAGTCTGCCTATTGCAATCTCAACACATTTTAATCATCCTGAATGCCTATAGCTAGGCTAAATCTTGTCTAATTTGTGTGCTGGTTGTCAGTGCCCAACCTCCATCACACATTCAAAGTTCATTAAGAACATAATTGTGGTTGTTTTCTATTAAGCTACACCTCCACTTTTTGGACTTTGTTTACTTTTCACTAGTTATTCACATAAAAAGTAAATATCATAGTGTCAGAGTTGGTGGGCTGACTTAAATTTGTGTCCTCATTTTTGCGCAGTAAGTTGTATGGCTGAAATTCTTGTTATGACTGTGGGGTCCTGTTTCAGTCACTGGCGTCAGGCAGGCGCACGACATGAACTCAAACTCTTTCACCTTCTGTTTATCGCCGTAAATATTGATTGGTATGTGGACAACATAACTACAACCACTTTTTTAAAGTTTTAATTTGGCATCAGGCAAATAGAAGCGGGCGGTTGTAGAGTGTCATTCACATGTGACTTTGGGAAGGTGTCTGTTGGACTTGTAGGCTTGTATTTTTTTCTCTCACCCAGGGTAAGTAATGAAAGGAAGGCTAAAGATCTTTTTAGGGGTTGGTTGAGTAACACATCGGGGTTCCTTTCATGTGGGTTATTATTTCATGGTTTGATACTTTGATACATTGTTACTTTCTTTCCGGGCTAAACATTTTGGATTGATCATAACCCGCTACTTTTTTTCTTTCTGAATGCGTTGCAAATATGACGATGTCATCGACTCCACATTTTGCTCAAGTTATGGCGGAGCTGAAGTTTTCTAGCTTGTGTTGGTGAGTTTGCTCTGGCAGTGCCATTAATTCTGCACAAAATTGGATTGCAGCTGTCGTCTTTCTCACGAGTCAGATCACTGTGAGTCTTGTTGGAGTCAGTAGAACAAATATGTGTATTTTAATGTGATAGGAAAATGGTGATAGATCTGTCTAAAGTTTCGGTTGATGAAGGAGTTTGGATCGTACGGAAAAGGGCCCTAGATAGACTACTGTCATATTTTAGACAGCGTGGCATTGTTTATGCTATTTCAATCTATGTTTAGAGGAAAAGTTGAAAATAGACTCTAAACTTGTAAATTAGAGGACTGTGTTGAGCCATTTCTACCACTATTCTCCTGCACAAATATATTTACTTATTTTGTAAAATGTAAATGCATTGCATATAACACATTCTATTCTCATTCTATAACACGTTGGCATTTGTCATCTCTACTTTTTCTGAAAGCTGGAATATGTAGTTATAACCCACTGGGCACAAACTGGTTGAATCAACTTGTTTCAACATCATTTGTCAAGGTATTTTGACGTAGAATCTATGTGGACAATACACTGCATTTGCAAAAAGTGTTTTGAGGGTGACATTTTAACCACAGTATTATGTCATCATGGTAACCAATTTTCAACATAGGCAAATCTTGTATAACATATGTTGGATTTGTACCTTTGAAACAACGTCAGATCTTCAACGTTATATCCACTATCAGAAGAAGAAAAAAAACAATAGGCTGGGCATGATTTGGACTGAGATTTGATCTATTCTACAGCTACTTTTATCCATTTGGTCTCTCATCAAGGTTTGATATGGTAGTAGTCAGTGGTAGTCCACTGACTACTACCAATGTGCTGTCGTGAGAATGATTATTGAGAGATCTCTTAATAGATTCACTGTTGCTATTGAAGTCATTCCAAAGGTTAGGTCTTTAAAGAGCAAATTAAATGTAACCATACACTATAAATCATATATTATCAATGATACTACACTGAACAAAAATATAACTGCAACATGCAACAGTTTCACCGATTTTACTGAGTTACAGTTCATATAAGGAAATCAGTGAATTGAAATACATTCATTAGGCCCTAATCAATGGATTTCACATGACGGGAATACAAATATGCATCTGTTGGTCACAGATGCACTATACAGTTGAAGTCGGAAGTTTACATACACTTAGGTTGGAGTCATTAAAACTCGTTTTTCAACCACTCCACAAATTCCTTGTTAACAAACTATAGTTTTGGCAAGTCGGTTAGGACATCGACTTTGTGCATGACACAAGTAATTTTTCCAACAATTGTTTACAGACAGATTATTTAACTTATAATTCACCTTATCACAATTCCAGTGGGTCAGAAGTTTACATACAATAAGTTGACTGTGCCTTTAAACAGCTTGGAAAATTTCCCGAAAATGATGTCATGGCTTTAGAAGCTTCTGATAGGGTAGTTGACATCATTTGAGTCAATTGGAGGTGTACCTGTGGATGTATTTCAAGGCCTACCTTCAAACTCACTGCCTCTTTGCTTGACATCAAGGGGAAATCAAAAGAAATCAGCCAAGAACTCAGAAAAAAAATTGTAGACCTCCACAAGTCTGGTTCATCCTTGGGAGCAATTTCCAAATGCCTGAAGGTACCACGCTCATCTGTACAAACAATAGTACGCAAGTATAAACACCATGGGACCACGCAGCCGTCATACCGCTCAGGAAGGAGGCACGTTCTGTCTCCTAGAGATTAATGTACTTTGGTGCGAAAAATCCAAATCAATCCCAGAACAACAGCAAAGGACCTTGTGAAGATGCTGGAGGAAACATGTACAAAAGTATCTATATCCACAGTAAAACAAGTCCTATATCGACATAACCTGAAAGGCCGCTCAGCAAGGAAGAAGCCACTGCTCCAAAATCGCCATAAAAAAGCCAGACTATGGTTTGCAACTGCACATGGGGACAAAGATCGTACTTTTTGGAGAAATGTCCTCTGGTCTGATGTAACAAAAATAGAACTGTTTGGCCATAATGACCATCGTTATGTTCAGAGGGAAAAGGGGGAGGCTTGCAAGCCGAAGAACACCATCCCAACCGTGAAGCACGGGGGTGGGAGCATCATGTTGTGGGGGTGCTTTGCTGCAGGAGGGACTGGTGCACTTCACAAAATAGATGGCATCATGAGGGAGAACAATTATGTGGATATATTGAAGCAACATCTCAAGACATCAGTCAGGAAGTTAAAGCTTGGTCGCAAATGGGTCTTCCAAATGGACAATGACCCCAAGCATACTTCCAAAGTTGTGGCAAAATGGCTTAAGGACAACAAAGTCAAGGTATTCGAGTGGTCATCACAAAGCCCTGACATCAATCTTATAGAAAATTTGTGGGCAGAACTGAAAAAGCGTGTGAGAGCAAGGAGGCCTACAAACCTGACTGTTACACCAGCTCTGTCTGGAGGAATGGGCCAAAATTCATCCAACTTATTGTGGGAAGCTTGTGGAAGGCTACCCGAAACATTTGACCCAAGTTAAACAATTTAAAGGCAATGCTGCCAAATACTAATTGAGTCTATGTAAACTTCTGACCCACTGGGAATGTGATGAAAGAAATAAAAGCTGAAATAAATCATTCTCTAAACTATTATTCTGACATTTCACATTCTTAAAATAAAGAGGTGATCTTAACTGACCTAAGACAGGGAATGTTTACTAAAATTAAATGTCAGGAATTGTGAAAAACTGAGTTTAAATGTATTTGGCTACGGTGTATGTAAACCTCCGACTTCAACTGTATATACAAAAGTATGTCAACACCCCTTCAAGCTAGTGGATTTGGCTATTTCAGCCACACCGTTACTGACAGGTGTATAAAATCGAGCACACAGCCATGCAATCTCCGTAGACAAACATTGACAGTAGAATGGCCTCACTGAAGAGCTCAGTGACTTTCAACATGGCACTGTCATAGGATGCCACCTTTCCAACAAGTCAGTTCGTCAAATTTCTGCCCTGCTTGAGCTGCCCCGGTCAACTGTAATTGCTGTTATTGTGAAGTGGAAACGTCTAGGAGCAACAACGGCTCGGCCGCAAAGTGGTAGGCCACATAAGCTCACAGAATAGGACCGCCAAGTGCTGAAGCGCGTAACACGTAAAAATCGTCTGTTCTCGGTTGCAACACTCACTAGTACCAAACTGAGTACCAAACTGCCTATGGAAGCAACGTCAGCACAATAACTTTTCGTCAGGAGCTTCATAAAATGAGTTTCCATGGCCGAGCAGCGCACAAGTCTAAGATAGTCATGCGCAATGCCAAGAGTTGGCTGGAGTGGTGTAAAGCTCGCCGCCATTGGACTCAGGAGCAGTGGAAACGTGTTCTCTGGAGTGATGAATCACATTTCACCATCTGGCAGTCCAACAGACAAATCTGGGTTTGGCGTATGCCAGGAGAACGCTACCTGCCGGAATGCATAGTGCCAACTGTAAAGTTTGGCGGAGAAGGAGTAATGGTCTGGGGCAGTTTTTCATGGTTCGGGCTAGGCCCCTTAGTTCCAGTGAAGGGAAATCATAATGCTACAGCTTACAATTACATTCTCAACGATTCTGTGCTTCCAACTTTGTGGCAACAGTTTTGGGAAGGCCCTTGACCTTTTTCAGCATGACAATGCCCCAGTGCTCAAAGCGAGGTCCATACAGAAATGGTTTGTCGAGATTGGTGTGGAAGAACTTGACTGGCCCGCACAGAGCCCTGACCTCAACCCCATCAAAAATCTTTGGAATAAATTGGAATGCCGGCTGCGAGCCAGGCCTAATCGCCCAACATCAGTGCCCAACCTCACTAATGCTCTTGTGACTGAATGGAAGCAAGTCCCTGCAGCAATGTTCCAACATCTCGTGGAAGGGCCTTCCAGAGGAGTGGAGGCTGTTATAGCAGCAAAGGGGGGACCAACTCCATATTAATGCCCATGATTTTGAAATGAGATGTTCGACGAGCAGGTGTCCACATACTTTTGGTCATGTAGTGTATATTATCACTTGTGAATGATGCCCAGCTTGTATGCAGTACGGGCAGAAACAGCACATGGCTTTTTTGTGAATTTTTCAAATCATAGTCGCACACCTCATGTAGACTAGCCCATAGACCTATATGTTTTGGTAAGGTTTGTATCACAACTAAAGTGGCACAATAACGTCTTAAAATTAAGCACATGAATCCATTTTACAACCGATGTAGAGCCTAACTGGCATACAATACATAGGCAATGCTTGAGTTTCAAGTTTGAGGAAGATAATTTCCCTTTATAATAAAGCATTACATGCATAATCACAATTGCTGTCACTTTTGAGAATGGTGTTTTCACACTAGTTCATTGCATTTTGTAACATTTGCGGCTTAAAGCCTACTGCCGTGTGCTCATTGCTGCGCTTATGATGTGAAGAAATAGCCTAATAGGTTATCAACATTTTAAGCTAAACGTTCTGATCTGTTGCATCAGCCTTGTTGCTTTTAAACTTTTTTTGATGAGAGTGGTTGCATTATTTTGGGATCTATCGCATCCCACAGCTGTCCCAGACTATGTTTGGAATATTTATTTCTCACACAGAAGGACAAGTTGACCAATAGAATAGGTCAACTTTTGTACTATGGGGGATAGTAGATGGACATAGGCTAGTGCTTTTGCTGTTTGTTAGGCCTACTCATCTTGTTGGCTGACGAAAAAGTAAATGTGGACAGTGATTCTATTTTCAATATGCGCTTCAGAATTCGATAAAAAGGACGCGCGCAGTTGCGTCCCCGATGTGTCTGTCTTCACTTGTAGCCTACTTCGGAGCTGAGATGCCTGTGAGAAGGACCTGATCACTTGACGGGCATTGGCTAATAAGAATTTAGATATCTGCGAGAGCCATGTGAGTGAGTGGTGCTTTGGAGCATACAGCCAGGAGAAGGGAATTATAATTATTATATTCAAACCAGGGCACAACGAGCACTGGCCGCAAAGGGCCGGGATATTCAAGGCATTATCAAGTGCTTGTGAAATTGGGAATGAGAGACAGATGAAGAGTGTACAGCCTGCACAAAAAACAAAGCAGAGTTCATGCCTTTCATGCAACTTTTGTGAAATCATCATGAGAGTCGCATCATGCAGCTTTAGAATGTATAAAAAATCCAAACATATTGCCCAATGTTTGAATAACCGTTAAAGTTGCATAAATAACTCTAAATTAGGCATATAGGAGCACCAGTTTCTTTGTTAAACAGAATAGCCTCATGTGCGCGCTCCCTCAGAAATAGTTTGGAGAAAATATCCTTTCTATTTTATTCAGCTTTGTTCAGTTGTATTCTTAATACTATAAAATACTATAAAATAATGCCACGGAATTCTAAGTAAATTTTGTCTGCTAAATGAACTAGTGTAGCCCACAGCCATATGGCATAGCCATATCAGGGCCTAAGGACATCTGAAATAGACCACATTTTCTTCGTATCATATTTCTTTAGACCTGTCTAAAATAAGTCATGGATTTGTTGTGATGGTGTAGGCTATATTAAATTGATTTATTAGACTTTTTAAAATGTTCCAAAGGTCTGCATCAGTGTCTTGTAGGCCATGCGTGGAAGGCAGGAGATGCCAAATGTGTTTATGTTAATTAACGGTCAATTACCGTGAGACCGGCAGTTATTTGCTAGACAGTCACTGGCTGACAAAATGGCATGACCGCCACAGCCCTAATAGGACCATTGCTGTATTGACAGTACTCTTTTTCCCATGGTCAAATAAAATCACAGAATGTTTTGGAGGACTGTCAAATCCTACTAGCTACTACCACTACTACTACCAGGTAGACTCCTTTCTAGTTTTCTCAGCTAGTTTTCAGAATATGAAATGTATTGGGAGTTGTGAGGGAATGAAGACAGACACTGCGTAAACATTGCTATATGATGAATTTCAACCCAACACTTTGACTCCCACTATGTCCCCAGAGCGCTGAGAGCACCAGTGTTTGCTGATGGAGCACCTCCAGGGAGCATGGAAGACCCTGAGCAACGGCTTTGGGATGAAGGACTCTGTGTTCGAGGGCCCTTGCCTTTCCCCGACCATGGTGCAGGGCTTCCCCTCCCAGCGCCGCTCCTCCGACGACAGTAAGATCCCCGACTCCAAGACCAGCAGCACCATCCGCGTCTACCTCCCCAACCAGCAGCGCACAGTGGTGAGTCCATTAGAACAATAATAATAATAGTACATTACTAATCATACATTTCATTTGAAGAGCCTTTCAAAACACCCAAGGACACTAAACAAATGGAAGCAATGAAATACAGTAGTTTAGGGGACGGTGAGTGAGTGGGATTATGGAAACAACAATACACTGCTGCGCTAATGTTGTTTGAGTGGGGGCTTAATTAACTGAGTCACCTAAGTGCAGTGTGGCAGTCTGTTAGTGGAAAATTGCTACCTAAATTGATTGTCATCATCATACACAGACCAAAGGGCATACCATTATTCCAAAAGATAATATATTATGCACATGTTTGTGTTTTCACTGGTCCCAGTAAGTGTTGTTGTTGTTGTTGAGTGTTTTAGTTGTGGTCCCTCAGGTGAATGTGAGGCCAGGTATGACCCTGCACAGCTGCCTGATCAAAGCGCTGAAGGTGCGGGGCCTGCAACCGGAGTGCTGTGCTGTCTTCAGACTGCACCCAGGACAGAGGAGGTATGCTCTGGGCTCTGGGCACTGGGGGATCAGAGGGGTGTCACTGGATCTCCGCAGTGTAGGTGAAATGATCCCTAACCACTGATATAGGGTGAGGTATTATTTCACCCGCCTAAGGTTAAAAGCTAGGATTGGGAGTGGGGCAAGCTGATCATAGATCTGTGGTTAGGGGCAACTTCTACCTTGAGGTAGGTCCATATGATGCTGTAAGAAAGTGTTTTATTTTTTGCTCCAAAATAATTCTGCAGCTATACAACCTTTCAGGCTAAGACATGTTGAATGACCTTGTCTTGTAAAGGTTGGTTGTGTCAGTCTGTGCTCTCTAGTATTTGTTACCTTACTTAATGTGTCATGTCCCTTTTCTAACAGTAAAAAGTCACGTATGGATTGGAATACCGACTCTACCTCACTAATTGGGGAAGAACTGCTGGTGAAAGTCTTAGATCATGTCCCCTTGACGACGCACAACTTTGTAAGTAACCCATAAAGCAGGGGTTTCAAATTCATTTTACCCCGCGGGCTGCATTCGGTCTTAACCGAGGTCCGGAGGGTCACTCTTAAAATGTATTATATTTCCTTGTTGTAAATATTTGCACAAAATAGTCCTCTATCCATCGCTTTTGTATTTTTGATGGTCCCTGACTGTCTAGGGAGCGGTTAGCAAGCTGGACAGAGTGAAAAGACTATACAGTTGAAGTCGGAAATGTACATACACCTTAGCCAAATACATTTAAACTCAGTTTTTCACAATTCCTGACATTTAATCCAAGTAAAAATTCCCTGTTTTAGGTCAGTTAGGATAACCACTTTATTTTAAGAATGTGAAATGTCAGAATAACAGTTGAGAGAATGATTTATTTCAGCTTTTATTTCTTTCATCACATTCCCAGTGGGTCAGAAGTTTACATACACTCAATTAGTATGCGGTAGCATTGCCTTTAAATTGTTCAACTTGGGTCAAATGTTTCGGGTAGCCTTTCACAAGCTTCCCACAATAAGTTGGGTGAATTTTGGCCCATTCCTCCTGACAGAGCTGGTGTAACTAAGTCAGGTTTGTAGGCCTCCTTGCTCACACACGCTTTTTCAGTTCTGCCCACAAATTTTCTATAGGATTGAGGTCAGGGCTTTGTGATGGCCACTCGAATACCTTGACTTTGTTGTCCTTAAGCCATTCTGCCACAACTTTGGAAGTATGCTTGGTGTCATTGTCCATTTGGAAGACCCATTTTTGACCAAGATTTAACTTCCTGGCTGATGTCTTGAGATGTTGCTTCAATAGAGCCACATAATTTTCCATCCTGATGATGCCATCTATTTTGTGAAGAGCACCAGTCCCTCCTGCAGCAAAGCACCCCACAACACGATGCTGTCACACCCATGCTTCACGGTTGGGATGGTGTACTTCGCCTTGCAAGGCTCCCCCTTTTCCTCCAAACATAACCATGGTCATTATGGCCAAACAGTTCTATTTTTGTTTCATCAGACCAGAGGACATTTCTCCAAAAAGTACGATCTTCGTCCCCATGTGCAGTTGCAAACCGTAGTCTGGCTTTTTTTATGGCGTTTTTGGAGCAGTGGCTTCTTCCTTGCTGAGCGGCCTTTCAGGTTATGTCGATATAGGACTTGTTTTACTGTGGATATAGATACTTTTGTACCTTTTTCCTCCAGCATCTTCACAGGGTCCTTTGATGTTGTTCTGGGATTGATTTGCACTTTTCGCACCAAAGTACGTTCATCTCTAGGAGACAGAAGGTGCCTCCTTCCTGAGCGGTATGACGGCTGCGTGGTCCCATGGTGTTTATACTTGCGTATTATTGTTTGTACAGATGAACGTGGTACCTTCAGGCGTTTGGAAATTGCTCCCAAGGATGAACCAGACTTGTGGAGGTCTACAATTTTTTTTCTGAGGTCTTGGCTGATTTCTTATGATTTTCCCATGATGTCAAGCAAAGAGGCACTGAGTTTGAAGGTAGGCCTTGAAATACATCCACAGGTACACCTCCAATTGACTCAGATGATGTAAGTTAGCCTATCAGAAGCTTCTAAAGCCATAACATAATTTTCAGGAATTTTCCAAGCTGTTTAAAGGCACAGTCAACTTAGTGTATGTAAACTTCTGACTTACTGGAATTGTGATACAGTGAATTATAAGTGAAATAATCTGTCTGTAAACAATTGTTGGAAAAATTACTTGTGTCATGCACAAAGTCGATGTCCTAACCGACTTGCCAAAACTATAGTTTGTTAACAAGAAATTTGTGGAGTGGTTGAAAAACGAGTTTTAATGACTCCAACCTAAGTGAATGTAAACTTCCGACCTCAACTGTAAATGTAGGGACTATAAATTTCTACACAGTTTCGATTTGGTTTTAGTCATTTCAATGTCGATTTAATATCGTCCCCCCCCACCCCAAAAAAAACAACATTGAAAAAACAAAAATCCGCGGGCTGGATTGAATGGCCATATGTTTGACACCCTTGCCATAAAGGATTTTACACTGTTTACCCAGGCCGTTAGCATCGACTGGAAAATAATGAAATACTTAATTTTCCTCTTTAACTTTCAGGTTCGGAAAACATTTCTGAAGTTGGCCTTCTGCGATATATGCCAGAAGTTCCTTTTGAACGGTTTCCGTTGCCAAACATGTGGCTACAAATTCCATGAGCATTGCAGCACCAAAGTGCCCACGATGTGTGTGGATTGGAGCAACATCAGACAGCTCCTGTAAGTCTCCTCTACTGTGCAGCACAAATCAAAATGGCTGCTAACACCTAACTGTTTGTATTGAATAGCAAGAACACTTACAAAACAATATAAATATTAACAGTACAAGTATACAGCAATGGGTGAATAAACAATATAAGGAACATACTAACAAAAGAGCTAAGTAAGATACATGATTGTGGTGCTCTCAGTCTGCATTGAAGATAGATATTTACATAGAGCATTGTTTTGCATGCAGGCTTTAGATCTCCATATTTCAAAAATAAGCATTTGTAGATGGCTATCACTGGCCATGAAGAGATACATTTGTAGATCGCTATCACTGGCCATGAAGAGATACATTTGTAGATGGCTATCACTGGCCATGAAGAGATACATTTGTAGATGGCTATCACTGGCCATGAAGATATACATTTCTAGATGGCTATCACTGGCCATGAAGAGATACATTTCTAGATGGCTATCACTGGCCATGAAGAGATACATTTGTAGATCGCTATCACTGGCCATGAAGAGATACATTTGTAGATGGCTATCACTGGCCATGAAGATATACATTTGTAGATCGCTATCACTGGCCATGAAGATATACATTTGTAGATCGCTATCACTGGCCATGAAGAGATACATTTGTAGATGGCTATCACTGGCCATGAAGAGATACATTTGTAGATGGCTATCACTGGCCATGAAGAGATACATTTGTAGATCGCTATCACTGGCCATGAAGAGATACATTTGTAGATCGCTATCACTGGCCATGAAGAGATACATTTGTAGATGGCTATCACTGGCCATGAAGAGATACATTTGTAGATCGCTATCACTGGCCATGAAGAGATACATTTGTAGATGGCTATCACTGGCCATGAAGATATACATTTGTAGATGGCTATCACTGGCCATGAAGAGATACATTTGTAGATGGCTATCACTGGCCATGAAGAGATACATTTGTAGATCGCTATCACTGGCCATGAAGAGATACATTTGTAGATGGCTATCACTGGCCATGAAGATATACATTTGTAGATCGCTATCACTGGCCATGAAGATATACATTTGTAGATCGCTATCACTAGCCATGAAGATATACATTTGTAGATGGCTATCACTGGCCATGAAGAGATACATTTGTAGATGGCTATCACTGGCCATGAAGAGATACATTTGTAGATGGCTATCACTGGCCATGAAGAGATACATTTGTAGATGGCTATCACTGGCCATAAAGAGATACATTTGTAGACGGCTATCACTGGCCATGAAGAGATACATTTGTAGATGGCTATCACTGGCCATGAAGAGATACATTTGTAGATGGCTATCACTGGCCATGAAGAGATACATTTGTAGATCGCTATCACTGGCCATGAAGAGATACAGTTGTAGATCGCTATCACTGGCCATGAAGAGATACATTTGTAGATGGCTTTCACTGGCCATGAAGATATACATTTGTAGATCGCTATCACTGGCCATGAAGATATACATTTGTAGATCGCTATCACTGGCCATGAAGAGATACATTTGTAGATCGCTATCACTGGCCATGAAGAGATACATTTGTAGATGGCTATCACTGGCCATGAAGAGATACATTTGTAGATGGCTTTCACTGGCCATGAAGAGATACATTTGTAGATGGCTATCACTGGCCATGAAGAGATACATTTGTAGATGGCTTTCACTGGCCATGAAGAGATACATTTGTAGATCGCTATCACTGGCCATGAAGATATACATTTGTAGATTGCTATCACTGGCCATGAAGAGATACATTTGTAGATGGCTACCACTAGCCATGAAGATATACATTTGTAGATCGCTATCACTAGCCATGAAGAGATACATTTGTAGATCGCTATCACTGGCCATGAAGAGATACATTTGTAGATGGCTATCACTGGCCATGAAGAGATACATTTGTAGATTTTTTGTTTCTTATTTATGTTGGATTGTTGAGAAGGATCCTGCAATTAAGCATTTCGTTGGACAGTGTATACCATGTGTATCCTGTACATATGACTAATAAAGCTTGAAACTCTCTCTCTCCCTCTCTCTCTAGGTTGTTCCCGACACCAGGTGAAAGTGGGGGTCCATCTCTTCCTCCTCTTACTTCTCGGCGAATGAGAGAATCGCTGTCCCGACTCCCCAGCAGGTAAAGCCACCCCTCCTGCTCTTGAACTCTGACCTATCACTTCTGACCCATGAGTGATACTGGTCCCATGGACCTCTTTCACCCTGGTACTGTGAGCAAGGCTATCTCCAGGCAGCAACAGAACATCAGCAATCAAATAACTACAGAAGTACAGCCAAAGTCTTCCTCTTGACTTACCATTTAATGACGGCTAAGGGTTGCGTGTGGTTGTAATTGATTTAACTACAGTACAGTAAGGTTTACTAAGTCCTTGGCTCTCAGAGGTAATGGTGGCCAAATGTTAAGGGTTCTTTGGTTGCCATTTGACTGGCCCTCAGCTGATGCAGCTGTAAGTTGTAAAGCACCTTAACCCAGGCCTCAAACCGAATCAATGCCTGTTTTTTGTCTCCAGCTTTATGATGTAACCAGAGGTGTGAAAAGAGGCTGTTGTTTCAGAAGCATTTATAACAGTTTAAAAGCACTCAGATCGTTGCCAAATTATCTCGCACACAGTATCAAGTTGTTCAGTGCAGAACAATCTCAAATGCTCTTCAAAACAAAGTCCTGTTTTGGCCAAAAGGGGGATTTGTTCTCATAGAGTGCTTTACAGGGTTAGAAGTGTGGTTTAATACATTATGAGTGCTGTTATGGTATGTCACTCGCATGTAGTGCCACTTTCACCAGCAACTGACAGTACAATATACTTTCCAGTCAGCAGTGAACCAAGACCAGCATCACACTAAGCATCACTGAATCAACAAGAACTTTAATGAGAGTGCAAGGAGAATTGTCACCTACCACCATTCTGAAAAGGCTAACTAGCAATCATGAGTTGCATAGGCTCCTAGAAAAGCATGACACATGCAAGAAATTAAAAACCATATCCTTTCCCTTCAAGTTATTGTGAAATTTGTACTACTCTGATATTGGATCTTAATTTGATTACTCTGTTGTTGCTGAGAATTTCCTTGCGCTGCAGGAAATGCTGATGAGCGTTCGAGATTTACATAAATTCACAGAAATATATGTAAATCTACCGCACTAACAAACGGTTATATTAGCAGAATTGCACTTTTCATGTAGCCCAATTTTGGCCAGCTAATAGCCTAATCACAGATTAAACGTTACATCGGCGGAAAAGTGTGACATTTAAAATCCTGTTGCTGTAGGATTCTTTTGCTGCTGTTCAAATTAAGATCCCACATCTGTACCATGTGAATTGTTTTGGTAGGATTTGTGCTAACTTTGACTGGTGAGCTTTGTAGCGTAACATCATAGCAAATACTTGGCAAACACTGAGGTTGAAATACTTCCCCTAGTGAATGGGGTCGTATTTGTAGAATGGAAATCCTAATACCTAGAACATTTTCCTGTTATTGAATTTAGTAGAATCTCAATGTGTACAGGACTGTGTTTGTTCAACTATCAAGAAAGTAGAGGATAGATTTTGAGATGTAGTGTCAAACTGTCACTGCCTGAAACAGAAACTGCCTTCTAACCATGTCACATAGTGAGGGTGTTCTAGGGTGTGCCTGAGAAAAATGTCACATAATGGCAGAAATGAAACTGACAAGCTGCCATCCACTACACCCCTGTGAGATTGATTGTAAGAAGTTGTAGAATTATCTTGTGTGTGAATTATTATAATTTTTTGCATTAGAAGAGCCACTCAATGGTATCTCAGACTAAGATAAACAAAAATAGTAATTATTCAATCATGGTAATAATATTTGATCCTTGATTATCCAAACAATTTTCATGACAAAACCATGACACTATTCTATCTTACTGATGCACTTAATGTGTTGTGTTGTGTTCAGTGTCCCTACTTTTCCTAAGCCTGATGTTGCCCCTGTATTCACCCCTCAGCTCTCTGCACCGCTGCTCCACCCCTCATGCCTTCAACTACACGGCCCCCTACCCACCCACGGTGGGCGCTCTGTCCCAGAGGCAGCGCTCCACCTCCACGCCCAACGTCCACATGGTCAGCACCACCATGCCCGTCGACAGCAGCATGATCGAGGTAACAACACACCAGGCGGGTCCCCAGGGGACTCCTGGAGGTCCAGGCAGCCCATCTTAAAATAACCTCCCTGCCCGATCTGGCCCTTCTTACACACCAGGAATCTCAACCATCTTCTCTGCGTAACTTCTGTAATCCCTCCCTCCCTCCCTCCCCCTTATTCTTTCTACTAAGTAATTAATCTAGCATGATTACAATTTACTTTGCATGATTTCCTTGATTGTGTTCTATTCTCTTTGTTTCATTTCACTTTTTATATCCTGCACTTTACTGTATTCCTTTCTGATTCATTAATTTCCATACCCGTGTATTTGGAAAAATGATAACTTGAATGCTGTATCTAATATGCCCACAAAATGTAACACCTGGGTAGCACTATCTCTCCTCGTCTCCCTTTCCTTCCTGTCCCACTGTGTTGTGCCCTGATGGGGAGTAGCTAGATGATCTGAATACCTCCCCTAGCTCATGGTGCAGGTGTTTCTGGCTGAAGAGGAGAGTAGATATTATTCGCTTCTCCAACTCTTTTGTTGAGGCGACGTCAGAGAGCCCAGACAAGGTTAGGAGGCAGAGTGTCAGAGTGTTGTGTGATAAATAACATGGCATGCCTTTCAACAGACTAGTATCCACATGCTTTTATAGTTTATGTATCTAACTGAATGATGAAACTGTTGAATAACTTGTGTTCATTTGATATGTGTAAAAATCTGAAAGAATATTTTGTTTTGTGTTTTCCTAGGAAGCAATGCGTAATCATGAAGCAATGCGTAATCATGACTCAGGTAAGATTTTAAAAGGTGGTTACCTCACATGAGTGGCACAGTTTCTGCTAAGCTAATGGAAACATGCACAACATCCCACAACAACACTTTCTGTCATAACCTGCCATCCTAAATACCATTGGTCCATCTTCCCTTCCTAGGCGGGAGTTCCCCCAGCCAGAGTCCCACAGGCTGGTCCCAGTCTAACACCCCAGCTCCAGACAGACGAGAAAGGGCTCCTTCATTCAACACTCAGGAGAAACACAAAATAGTAAGTTAGACAGCCCCTGTAGTTTGTACACTGACTGTGAATGAATAGCATCTCAATAGTACTTTTAATTCCTACATTTAAAAAAAGGGTTCCAAAAGGGTTATTCAGCTGTCCCAATAGAATAACACTTTTTGGTTCCAGGTAGAACCCTTTTTGGTTCCAGGTAGAACCATTCTGGGTTCCATGTAGAACCCTCTGTGGAAAGGGTTCTACATGGAACCCAGAATGGTTGTATCTGGAACCAAAAAGGGTTCTTCAAAGGGTTCTCTTATGGGCCAGCCGAAGAACCCTTTTAGGTTCTAGATAGCACCTTTTTTTGTAAGAGTGTAGGAATAACTGCATAAGTGAATTGTATGTAAGATCTACTTTAGATGGAGAATGTGGCCTTATATTGACTATCCCACTGCAGCGTCCGAGGGACAAGCGGGACTCCAGTTACTACTGGGAGATTGAGGCCAGTGAAGTGGTGCTACACTCCTGTATCGGCTCAGGCTCCTTCGGAACGGTATACAAAGGGAAATGGCACGGTGAGCATGCTTTTGGATTGCACCTGTTGGATAAACACAATGCTTGTAATGCTTGGTTATGCTGTTACGAAGGTCTACAAAGATTTGTGAGGAGTTCTGGATCTTCCAATCCCGCGTATGAGTTGACTTGAACACTTGTACTGAGCCTAGTCTACATGGTCACACAGCAGCTTAGACAGTTTCTGTACCACGTTGTTTGTCTGTTGTAGGTGACGTAGCGGTGAAGATCCTAAAGGTGATTGACCCCACGCCAGAGCAGTTCCAGGCCTTCAGAAACGAGGTGGCTGTCCTTAGGTAAGAGAGGGTGAGAGTAGTGAGGAGAACTATAATAATAATAATTTGGTGGGTGCTTATATTTCTCCTATTGCACACATGTACAAGTGTGTATTAATTGGGAATGTGTTTTTTGCATATCCCAAATCCCACTGAGACACTTTCAGAGAGTGGGGTCATGACTTGGGTCTGCCATTATTAACAGCGACCCCTATAGAGTTAAGTGTCTTGCTCAAGATTTTTCACCTTGTTTGACTAGCAACCCTTCGGTTACTGGCCCAACGCTCTAACCACTAGGCTTTCTGTTGCCCTATAGTGATATTCTTATTGTATTCATCACTTTAGAGAGAGCAATAGATTGACCTTATGTGTTTATTGTTGGTAGATTATCTTTATGCAGCATTATCTCATCTTTGTTTTGGTGATTTCCTCTTCCTGTATCGCTCTCTCACTCTTGCTCTCTCGCTGTCTGTATGTCTCTCTCCTTCTTTTTGGCCGCAGGAAAACGCGGCACGTCAACATCCTGTTGTTCATGGGCTACATGACGAAGGACAACCTGGCCATCGTGACCCAGTGGTGTGAGGGCAGCAGCCTCTACAAACACCTTCACGTCCAGGAGACCAACTTCCAGATGTTCCAGCTTATAGACATCGCCAGGCAGACAGCTCAGGGCATGGAGTGAGTCCACACAGCAGGGACAAGCTTAGGTGTAGATTGGTGCTACTTATAGCTCTATAGGAATACTAGGTTTACAAGGGTGTTAGCTTTAGATTGACGCTATAAAAAGGTGATAGCTTTAGAAGGATATTATGTTTATTATTGTATTATTAACATGCAACTGAAATGTCGTAAATTCCCATTTTCACTATATTTTTCTTTCAGCTATTTGCACGCCAAAAACATCATCCACCGGGACATGAAGTCAAACAGTATCCTTTTCTTCACTGTTTTAAGCTCTGTCACTTTGTTGTGACAACTGAATAGAAAATAGTGTTGGCTTGAAATTAGACAAATGATGTATGAGTTCAGAGTCGTAGTATTTTTCACAGATTCAGCAGTCTGCCACAGCTCTGCTTCCTTGACAGTGGTACAGATATCTTCCTACATGAGGGCCTGACGGTGAAGATAGGAGACTTTGGTCTGGCCACGGTCAAGGCCAGGTGGAGTGGTTCTCACCAGGTGGAGCAACCCTCAGGGTCCATACTGTGGATGGTCAGTAAGAGGAAAATGTCAATGTCACACTAGAAGAAAAAATACCTTACTTTCGTTGCTGTTGAGATTGGGCCTGAGAGATGGGGTTCAGGCAGGGGTGGGCAACTCCAGTCCTCTGGGGCCTGATTGGTGTCACACTTTTTCTCCATCCCTAGCAAACACAGCTGATTAATCAAATTGCATTCTAAACTGAAGATCATGATTAGGTGATTATTGGAGTCAGTTGTGTTAGCTGGGGCAAAACTGTGACACCAATCAGGCCCCCGAGGACTGGAATTGCCCACCCCTGGGTTAAGGGGAGCAGTTTCTTAATCTGGGAAAATGTGTTCGTTTTGGTGGCTGTGCACTCCAGCAATCGTTTGACTTGTCTCTTTTGAAAATGAAACTTAGAAGCCACACCTTTGAGATGTACTCATTATGGTTCCTGGAATTAAAAATGAAATCAATTTAAACACGTTTGTCTGTTATTCTATCATCTGTTCTCAGGCTCCTGAGGTTATCCGTATGCAGGACAACATGCCCTATAGTTTCCAGTCTGATGTGTACTCCTACGGTGTTGTCCTCCATGAGCTGATGACGGGAGAGCTGCCATACTCACAGATAGCCAACAGAGACCAGGTAAACCCAGCCTGCCACACAGCCATCTCTAAAACCATGGTAGTCTCTATTTCAGTTGTGCTAAATGTAGGGACAGATATAGGCCCTTGACCTGTCCTGCCTTGTTTGATTTTAACAAATCAAATATAACTGTCACGTTCTGACCATAGTTCTTGTGTGTTTTACTTGTTTTAGTGTTGGTCAAGACGTGAGCTGGGTGGGCATTCTATGTTGTGTGTCTAGTTTGTCTGTTTCTATGTTTGGCCTAATATGGTTCTCAATCAGAGGCAGGTGTTTTGTGTTGTCTCTGATTGGGAATCATATTTAGGTGGCTTGTTTTGTGTTGGGGTTTGTGGGTGGTTGTTTCCTGTCTTTGTGTTCGTTTCACCAGAGAGGACTGTTTCGGTTTGCCACGTTTGTTATTTTTGTATTGTGTAAGTGTTCACGTTTATCGTCTTAATTAAATATGTTGAGCACGAACTACGCTGCGTCTTGGTCTGATCCCTGCTACACCTCCTCTTCAGACGAAGAGGAGGAAGGCTGCCGTTACAATAACTAAGATTGTGTGACCCAGTTTCAGCCACTGGCATAAATTTACTTATTTCTATCTAGTATCTCTCTCTCTCTCTGTCTCTCTCAAATCAAAGTTTATTTGTCACGTGCGCCGAATACAACAGGTGTAGACCTTACAGTGAAATGCTTACTTACAGGCTCTAACCAATAGTGCAAAAAAGGTATTAGGTGAACAATGGGTAAGTAAAGAAATGAAACAACAGTAAAAAGACAGGCTATATACATTAGCGAGGCTATAAAAGTAGCGAGGCTACATACAGACTCCGGTTAGTCAGGCGGATTGAGGTAGTATGTACATGTAGATATGGTTAAAGTGGCTATGCATATATGATGAACAGAGAGTAGCAGTAGCGTAAAAGAGGGGGTGGCGGGACACAATGCAGATAGCCCGGTTAGCCAATGTGCGGGAGCACTGGTTGGTCGGCCCAATTGAGATAGTATGTACATGAATGTATAGTTAAAGTGACTATGCATATATGATAAACAGAGAGTAGCAGCAGCGTAAAAGAGGGGTTGGGGGGGACACACAATGCAAATAGTCCGGGTAGCCATTTGATTACCTGTTCAGCAGTCTTATGCCTTGGGGGTAAAAACTGTTGAGAAGTCTTTTTGTCCTAGACTTGGCACTCCGGTACCGCTTGCCATGCGGTAGTAGAGAGAACAGTCTATGACTGGGGTCTTTGACAATTTTTAGGGCCTTCCTCTGACACCGCCTGGTGTAGAGGTCCTGGATGGCAGGCAGCTTAGCCCCAGTGATGTACTGGGCCATACGCACTACCCTCTGTATTGCCTTGCGGTCAGAGGCCGAGCAATTGCCGTACCAGGCAGTGATGCAACCAGTCAGGATGCTCTCGATGTTGCAGCTGTAGAACCTTTTGAGTATCTCAGGACCCATGCCAAATCTTTTTAGTTTCCTGAGGGGGAATAGGCTTTGTCGTGCCCTCTTCACGACTGTCTTGGTGTGCTTGGACCATTCTAGTTTGTTGTTGATGTGGACACCAAGGAACTTGAAGCTCTCAACCTGCTCCACTACAGCCCTGTCGATGAGAATGGGGGTGTGCTCGGTCCTCCTTTTCCTGTATTCCACAATCATCTCCTTAGTCTTGGTTACGTTGAGGGATAGGTTGTTATTCTGGCACCACCCGGCCAGGTCTCTGACCTCCTCCCTATAGGCTGTCTCGTTGTTGTCGGTGATCAGGCCTACCACTGTTGTGTCGTCTGCAAACTTAATGATGGTGTTGGAGTCGTGCCTGGCCATGCAGTCGTGGGTGAACAGGTAGTACAGGAGGGGACTGAGCACACACCCCTGGGAGCTCCACTGTTGAGGATCAGCGTGGCAGATGTGTTGCTACCTACCTTCACCACCTGGGGGCGGCCCATCAGGAAGTCCAGGATCCAGTTGCAGAGAGAGGTGTTTAGTCCCAGGATCCTTAGCTTAATGATGAGCTTTGAGAGTACTATGGTGTTGAACGCTGAGCTGTAGTTAATGAATAGCATTCTCACATAAGTGTTCCTTTTGTCCAGGTGGGAAAAGGCAGTGTGGAGTGCAATAGAGATTGCATCATCTGTGGATCTGTTTGGGCGGTATGCAAATTGGAGTGGGTCTAGGGTTTCTGGGATAATGGTGTTGATATGAGCCATTACCAACCTTTCAAAGCACTTCACGGCTACGGACGTGAGTGCTATGTGTCTGTAGTCATTTAGGCAGGTTGCCTTTGTGTTCTTGGGCACAGGGACTATGGTGGTCTGCTTGAAACATGTTGGTATTACAGACTCAATCAGGGACATGTTGAAAATGTCAGTGAAGACACCTGCCAGTTGGTCAGCACATGCTCAGAGCACACGTCCTGGTAATCCGTCTGGCCCCACAGTCTTGTGTATGTTGACCTGTTTAAAGGTCTTACTCACGTCGGCTACGGAGAGCGTGATCACACAGTCGTCCGGAACAGCTGATGCTCTCATGCATGCCTCAGTGTTGCTTGCCTCGAAGCGAGCATAGAAGTGATTTAGCTCGTCTGGTAGGCTCGTGTCACTGGGCAGCTCGCGGCTGTGCTTCCCTTTGTAGTCTGTAATAGTTTGCAAGCCCTGCCACGTCTGACGAGCGTCGGAGCCGGTGTAGTATGATTCAATCTTTCTTAGCCCTGTATTGACGCTTTGCCTGTTTGATGGTTCGTCACAGGGCATAACATGATTTCTTGTAAGCTTCCGGGTTAGAGTCCCGCACCTTGAAAGCGGCAGCTCTACCCTCTACCCTTAGGGCCATAGTCAAGTTCTGTCATAAGGACTGTCTCACAGGTATTATTAGTGACTGGTTGTGACCTCCACAGAAACCAATAACACTGCAATCCCTCATCTCTGTCTCCATTGTCAGATCATCTTCATGGTGGGCCGGGGGTACCTGTCTCAGACCTCTATTCCTTACCCCTGACCTCTAACCCTTTTTCTCCCTCTATAGATCATCTTCATGGTGGGCCGGGGGTACCTGTCTCCAGACCTCAGTAAGCTTTATAAGAGCTGTCCTAAGGCCATGAAGAGGCTGGTGGCCGACTGCATCAAGAAAATCAAGGACGAGAGGCCACTGTTCCCCCAGGTACTAGCTAATGAGTTTTCTCTGTACATTATCTTGACACCTTTATTGGCTGAAGTGGGTTGAAAGGTCTCTGGAGTTTAATGCAAATGGCACTAGTAAAGGCCTCCAAATTTGATGGGAGTGCTTCCCGGTACTCATCCAATCTACCCCTCTTTCTCTCTCTCTTTCCCTCTCCCTCTCTTCCAGATCCTGTCGTCAATTGAGCTGCTCCAGCATTCCCTGCCTAAGATCAACCGCAGTGCCTCAGAACCCTCCATGCACAGAGCCTCCCACACTGAGGACATTAACGCCTTCACTTCCACCTATAGCAGACTGCCTGTGTTCTAGAACTACAATACCCAACCTGTCCCTCCTACCTGCTCCTGTTCCAAAACATACACGTGTGTGCATGAGCATACACACACACACACACACACACACACACACACACACACACACACACACACACACACACACACACACACACACACACACACACACACACAAATATCTACAGTGGCTTATGAAAGTATTCACCCCCCTTGGCATTCTTCCTATTTTGTTGCCTTACAACCTGGAATTAAATAGATTTTTTGGGGGTTTGTATCATTTGATTTACACAACATGTCTACCACTTTGAAGATGCTAAATATTTTTTGTTGTGAAACAAACAAGAAATAAGACAAAAGAAATGAAAACTTGAGCGTGCATAACTATTCACCCCCCCCAAAGTCAATACGTTGTAGAGCCACCTTTTCAGTAATTACAGCTGCAAGTCTCTTGGGGTATGTCTCTATAAGCTTGGCACGTCTAGCCACTGGGATTTTTGCCCATTCTTCAAGGGAAAACTGCTCTTGCTTGGATGGGTTCCGCTGGTGTACAGCAATCTTCAAGTCATACCACAGATTCTCAATTGGATTGAGGTCTGGGCTTTGACCATTCCAAGACATTAAAATGTTTCCCCTTATACCACTCAGGTGTTGCTTTAGCAGTATGCTTAGGGTCATTGTCCTGCTGGAAGGTGAACCTCCGTCCCAGTCTCAAATCTCTGGAAGACTGAAACAGGTTTCCCTCAAGAATTTCCCTGTATTTAGAGCCATCCATCATTCCTTCAATTCTGACCAGTTTCCCAGTCCCTGCCGATGAAAACATCCCCACAGCATGATGCTGCCATCACCATGCTTCACTGTGAGGATGGTGTTCTCAGGGTGATGAGAGGTATTAGGTTTGCGCCAGACATAGCGTTTTCCTTGATGGCCAAAAAGCTACATTTTAGTCTCGTGACCAGATTACCTTCTTCCATATGTTTGGGGAGTGCCTTTTGGCATACACCAAACGTGTTTGCTTATTTTTTTTCTTTAAGCAATGGCTTTTTTCTGGCCACTCTTTCGTAAAGCCCAGCTCTGTGGAGTGTACGGCTTAAAGTGGTCCTATGGACAGATACTCCAATCTCCGCTGTGGAGCTTTGCAGCTCCTTCAGGGTTATCTTTGGTCTCTTTGTTGCCTCTCTGATTAATGCCCTCCTTGCCTGGTCTGTGAGTTTTGGTGGGTGGCCCTCTATTGGAAGGTTTGTTGTGGTGCCATATTCTTTCCATTTTTTAATAATGGATTAAATGGTGCTCTGTGGGATGTTCAAAGTTTCAGATATTTTTTTATAACCCAACCCTGATCTGTACTTCTCCACAACTTTGTCCCTGACCTGTTTGGAGAGCTCCTTGGTCTTCATGGTGCCGCTTGCTTGGTGGTGCCCCTTGCTTAATGGTGTTGCAGATTCTGGGGCCTTTCAGAACAGGTGTATGTATACTGAGATCATGTGACAGATCATGTGACACTTAGATAGGCACACAGATGGACTTTATTTAACAAATTATGTGACTTCTGAAGGTAATTGTTTGCACCAGTTTATTTATTTATTTTTTGTTTGTTTTTTTAACAAGTTATTTTTTTCATTTCACTTCACCAATTTGGACTATTTTGTGTATTTCCATTATATGAAATACAAATCTATTTAAATTACAGGTTATAATGCAACAAAATAGGAAAATGCAAAGGGGATGAATACTTTTGCAAGGCATTGTATGGCGTAGAAAAAGAGGAGTGACTGGGGGTAAAAGGAATCCTCTGACAGTGACGGTGGATGGGATCAATATGGGATTTCAGTCACTGACTGAGTTTTTCCAGTGACTGTTTTGGTATGGAGAGAAGAGAAAAATATTGACTACCGATTGGGTTGGAGATGATTGATGGTGAATGAAATTCATGCAAATTATAGGGTTAATCAGAGGCCTACTGTAATTTTCTCCATTGCTAAAATGGGTGCAATGGACAGAGTGGCAATGCAGTTAGTGGAACATGTAAATATGTGAAAGAAAGCACACCTACCTGGGGACAGAGAGGCAGAGACAGTGAAGGAAATGCCTGAGAGAGAGTGAAATAAGAGGCTCTCTATCTCTGAGCTGTGAAGCACACCTTTCTGTCTGACAGGACTGACTGCCCTACTTTCTTATGAAGAAGATATTCTCTAAGCTGACCTGCCTGAAGAGGAGATGAAGCCTAGACCAAGACACCCTGGACAACCACCTTCTAGGATGATTCTTATCAAAAACATTGTGATCCATCTATTGGTTTTGCAGGGGTATTTGATTGTACATAGTCTTAAATCAGATAGAGATTTGAAATTATTATCAATGTCTTCATCTTCATGCTTTTATCATTTTTTTCCTTAATTCTGGAAAACATTATAACTTGTCAAGCATGACTGATTGATTTTTATTTTAACATTTTAACAAACGCAATGGCTATGTTTCTACGGTCCATGTGATTGGTTCATGGCTTTGCAGAGTGTTCTGATCAGTAGTTACCCACACATATTAATCAGCCTTCTCTTTGGGTAAACCATCATGAGCTGGATATTGGGCAATTGTCTTTAATATTTAAACAATTATTTGAAATCTAATTTGCATTTTGTCTGCCATGTCTCTTTCAGGAGGTACATTTCTTTTTTATTGTAAACCTGAGAATGTTGTTTATTTCATGTTATTTTAATAAAATTAAGTTAAACTAATTTGCGTAAGTGTTCAACACCTTCCATTCTTTGTTGCTACTGACTGGTAAGGATGCGGTTCACTCAAAACAGTAACTGTCAATCAAAGTGTATGTTGCCTGTGCACGAACACAGGCATTGGTTGGCTATAAAAAAATGCGATGACACAGACTTTGGCCATCTACATTAAAATAAATATTCAAAAGATAGACATTTATATAACACAAAAATTATAACCCTGACACTGATTGTGTATGCTGTAAAGAGCTTGTTTTAATGTAAATTGTCCCAGGCAGGTACAAAAGATGTTGAGACACTGTTCTCCACCATTAGACTCTGCACCTCAGTAGGATACATGTGCAAGACTTTGTAGCTGGGTACAATGTTTGCTGTTGCAGTAGCAGTGTGGTGCAATCTCACTGTGGATCCCGTCTAGACAGGCCACTAGGGGATTCCACCATTGGGAAATGGCACTAGGTGCTCCACAGCTATTGGCAGAGAGGATGGGACTAAATGATAACACAATCTCAACAAAGTTATTGGGTAACACTTAAGTTGAAGCTCCTTATGTTAAATTCACAACACCTTTTACAGTCATAGACCATTATGTTTTTGTGTTCTATAATGTGTGATGGCCCTGATGTTTTCCTTTCAGTTGGTCATCAGACCTAATTCGGGGACTGATGACGGGGCGTAAGTTTTAGTAATGTGTTTTCCTGTATCTTATGAATCATGTGTGTCTCAGAAAACTTCAGTGAAGGGAAAAATAGCCCTGGGGTCATCAAAAGTGGTGAAACACAAGACCAAAACCATCTCTGTCTTCTGACCTCTTGGCTTCTATTTCTGTGGAGTTTTGCTGCGTGTGTGTTTAACTGTTCTATTTCTGCTTTCTGACAGACCAGAGAGCGACTCCTTAAAATAAGACAAGAAATAGAATACAAAGATCTAATTCTGATCTGGCCCTATGGTGACAAGAGCTCCACCTGGTGGGAATGCTGCGATCATGTTGCTGTCTACATAGCTTTGACACATGCTTCAGATTCACCCTCCTTACACAGTGGTGGCTGTAGCAGATCCAGCGGGCTATAAGTGGGTTACACTATCCACTATCTACAAGCACACGCATGTACACAGCATCCTCTTGCACATACAACAAATCCATCTCTGCAACCCCCCCCCCCCTCAAAACAATAACTGTCAATCAAAGTGTATGTTCCCTGTGCAGACAAGGCATGTTAGTCTATAAGAAATCACGATGACTCTGACTTTGGGCATCAACATTAAAATAAATATTCAAAAGATAGACACTTATACAACATATTGTAACGACCCTGTGTTTATAAGCGCGGAAATCGACTCTGCCGCTCGAGCATGCTTTTGCGGCACAGTCGATAGCGCGCCGGACCTCGGGCTAGGAGGTCGAGGGTTCGAGACCTGCTCCCTGCTGTTTCATTACAATATATAAAGATTATAACCCTGTAGATAAGTGTACTGCAAGTCTACTACCTGTGCTGCACATTAATTTACTGTGGCAAAATAACTATTGTACCATTTCCCCAATTATGTTTTGAATAAACTAAAGAATTTTAACCATGTCATATCTCATTGTAGATAGAATACACTATGTATAGCAATAATCACAGCAACGAATCCCTTTGAAAACTGCCTTTGTAGCATCAATATGAGTCAGAAACAGTTATTCTAGTGTCAAAATGTACTAAAGTGTAAATAGGATAATTTTGGTCATAAAGTCAGTCTCGTCTAAAATGGAGTTTGTAACATCCGTGCAACACAACGGGTTGGTTGGGTTTTTATTTGACGATGTCCATTTGCCCACTAACATGGGGTGAACAGCTGCGGCGATTGTTCTCTATCCAATAGCATACAGTGAGACAGCAGCTCCGACTGTTTATATAAGACAACACGACTTGTTTACATCAGACAACACACCGCACATTTATTAACTTGAGAAATACTGCACCAAACATCTTAGTTAGATGTAAAATTGGGCAACTAAAATATAATCAGCAAAAACGTTAACATTTATTACCGATTTCATGAGTTATCATAGATTCATTCTGCGGTTTTTGAGGAAGTGAAATAGGCTTCTGCGTCTACAGTGGCTCATCGGGAACAAACATCATTAACCAAACGCGGAATCGGCCAGGAAACACCTCCAAGACTGAAATCTCGTTTATCTAGTGAGCAACAGAAAAACACGTGCCAATCGTTACCTTAACATGAGCACCGACACGTTTTGCCTCAGCAACAGTGGTATATCAAGACATTGCATAACATCATGAAGTGATGGCATCTCTGACATATTCACCACCAGATGGCAACATTAAAATGTACTTTAAGTATTTATTAGGAAGGATATTAGTATTGTTTATACAGGTGATTTATACATTAACACAGGATAGCATATTTCCATGGTAGTACATGTTACATTATACACTGAAATGTTTAGAGGGGGTGAAGTTGAGGAAATGGAAACTAATAGACGTTTTCACACTCATCTAACCTCTCAAAAATGCTTCAAAGACATGGAAACATACATAAAAAAATTACATCATGAACAATGTATTACGATAACACACATTGTGTTTCACAGTATATAACACCTGTAGGTATCGGCTTATTTTATTGTAGGATGCCCCAATAAATGTCCTGTAATTAAAAGCAATTCTCCTTTCATCCCTTTAATTAAAAAGCATGGTAGGAGACAGAATAGCTGCAGTTACAGCAAGACGGTAGGAAGCTCAGTAATGAATCATTCATAGTGTATTATAAACTGGGTGGTTGGGCCCTGAATGCTGATTGGCTGAAAGCCGTGATATATCAGACCGTATACCACTGGTATGACAAAACATTTATTTTTACTGTTCAAATTACGTTGGTAACCAGTTTATAATAGCAATAAGGGACCTCGGGGGTTTGTGGTATGTGGCCAATATACCACTGCTAATGGCTGTATCCAGGCAATCTGCGCTGCGTCATGCATAAGAACAGCCTTTAGCCGTGGTATATTGGCCATAAACCACACCTCCTCGTGCCTTATTGTTTAAATAGAGTTCACAGATCCTTCTATTAAACAACAAGTCCCAAGAAAACAGACTCTCACTTGTCATGGAGGTCACCTGTGAAGCCAGACATTTGCTTTAACTGAGAGCCTGATGAAAACTAGCCTGGTCTCAGTGACTATTGCTGCTATGATATACATGACACAGAAGAGTTGACCAAAGCACCAACAGATCTGGCTAGATAAAGACCTATAAGGTTCTGCATATTGTTATAATAAACACACTAGTTGGATAAAACTGTACTGTATAGCACAGGATGTTGGTGGTACCACCAATATGGGCAGCAGGTAGCCTGGCGGGTAGGAGCATTGGGCCAGTAACCAAAAGGTTGCTGGATTGAATCTCAGAGCTGACAAGGTAAAATCTGTCGCTCTGCCCCTGAGCAAGGCAGTTAACCCACTGTTCCATCGGCACAGATGACGTGGATGTTGATTAATGCAGCCCTCCGCACCTCTCTGATTTAGAGGGTTGGGTTAAATGCAGTTTCCATGTGTTTGATTCCATTTGCGCCATTATTATGAGCAGTCCTCCCCTCAGCAGCCTCCACTGCTGTACAGTGTATAGTCTTCTTTTCTTCATAGCTGTTAAACTGAGTCTCCCACTACTCTAGTACAGGTCCCTCATGATTTCCTGTAGTAGGGGGTGCAGACACATCTCCAGCTCCTGCTTCTTGAGCAGGTGGATGAAGCGGACGTGGTCAGCCACCAGCGGTCGCAGATCGGTCATCTTCTGCAGCAGCCTGGCAAACAGCTGGGGGCAGTCTGGGTGGATGGTCTTCAACTGCAGCTCCAAGGCCTGCAGTACTACCTCCTGGAGGTCCTCGATGGGCTTCACATTCACCAGGCCTGGACGGTCTAGAGTAGAGCACAACAAGGTCAAGGTTAGAGGTCACCAGAGAGTGGAAAGTGCAAGAGGAGAGAGAGGGAAATAGAGGAAGATTGGACATACAGTATACATCAAATGATCTGAAGTTGCAATGTCCTGATGAGCAAAGTCCAAGGTCAATTGAAATGATACAGCATAAAATAGGTCACCATTGTTTTATATCTGGTCTCAAGCCCAATCAAGCCATCACAGAGCAATAAAACACCTAATCCTACAGTTGAGGTCAATGGAAGGCAGACCGTTGGGGATAGAAGAAGGATGCCATATTGATGCACAATCAACAAATCTGATCAAACAAAGTGGATATTCGTCAAATCCGTTCTGAACAGGCCCACAATGTGGTTACTAAAGCCTGATTTTGATATATATGGCTCTTTTTGCTGCATAACATTTAGAAGTTCCTTTTCAGGTTTAGAAAAAGTGACTGCTAAATGCTAAATCCGGTTTGTATAAGCTGGTAGAATAGCTAGCATACAGAAATCGGTGGTGGTAGCCAAAGTAATTTTGAACTGCAATGCAGTTGATTGGTGACGATGACATGAACATGTATTGGGGTTGACATGCATACAAGCAATATACTCCGATGTTTACCTCAACATAGTGTGAAATACACATACTGTTTAAACAATAGCCTTAATTAAGGTAGGCTAATTTTGCTAGGGGGCAATGAGAAGATTCTGGACATTTTCCCCACGGCATCTTTCCCCCACGCGTTTGGGATGAGATCCATTGACCTCTTTACCGCATCTATCTAACATACAGTTGAAGTCGGAAGTTTACATACACCTTAGCCAAATACATTTAAACTCAGTTTTTCACAATTCCTGACATTCAATCCTAGTAAAAATTCCCTGTCTTAGGTCAGTTAGGATCACCAGTTTATTTTAAGAATGTGAAATGTCAGAATAATAGTAGAGAGAGTGATTTATTTCAGCTTTTAATTCTTTCATCACATTCCCAGTGGGTCAGAAGTTTACATACACTCAATTAGTATGCGGTAGCATTGCCTTTACATTGTTTAACTTGGGTCAAACGTGTCGGGTAGCCTTCCACAAGTTTCCCACAATAAGTTGGGTGAATTTTGGCCCATTCCTCCTGACAGAGCTGGTGTAACTGAGTCAGGTTTGTAGGCCTCCTTGCTTCCACACACTTTTTCAGTTCTGCCCACAAATTTTCTATAGGATTGAGGTCAGGGCTTTGTGATGGCCACGCCAATACCTTGACTTTGTTGTCTTAAGCCATTTTGCCACAACTTTGGAAGTATGCTTGGGGTCATTGTCCATTTGGAAGACCCATTTGCGACCAAGCTTTAACTTCCTGACTGATGTCTTGAAATTTTGCTTCAATATATCCACATAATTTTCCATCCTCATGATGCCATCTATTTTGTGAAGTGCACCAGTCCCTCCTGCAGAAAAGCACCCCAACAACATGATGCTGCCACCCCCGTGCTTTACGGTTGGGATGGTGTTCTTCGGCTTGCAAGCCTCCCCCCTTTCCCACCAAACATAACGATGGCCATTATGGCCAAACAGTTCTATTTTTCTTTCATCAGACCAGAGGACATTTCTCTAAAAAGTACTATCTTTGTCCCCATGTGCAGTTGCAAACTGTAGTCCGGCTTTTTTATGGCAGTTCTGGAGCAGTGGCTTCTTCCTTACTGAGCGGCCTTTCAGGTTATGTCGATATATGACTCGTTTTACTGTGGATATAGATACTTTTGTACCTGTTTCCTCCAGCATCTTCACAAGGTCCTTTGCTGTTGTTCTGGGATTGATTTGGATTTTTCGCACCAAAGTACATTAATCTCTAGGAGACAGAACATGTCTCCTTCCTGAGCGGTATGATGGCTGTGTGGTCCCATGGTGTTTATACTTGCGTACTATTGTTTGTACAGATGAACGTGATACCTTCAGGCGTTTGGAAATTACTCCCAAGGATGAACCAGACTTGTGGAGGTCTACAATTTTTTCCCTGAGGTCTTGGCTGATATCTTTTGATTTCCCCATGATGTCAAGCAAAGAGGCACTGAGTTTGAAGGTAGGCTTTGAAATACATCCACAGGTACACCCCCAATTGACTCAAATGATGTCAATTAGCCTATCAGAAGCTTCTAAAGCCACCTGCATTGCTTGCTGTTTGGGGTTTTAGGCTGGGTTTCTGTACAGCACTTTGAGATATCAGCTGATGTAAGAAGGGCTATATAAATACATTTGATTTGATTTGATGACATAATTTTCGGGAATTTTCCAAGCTGTTTGAAGGCACAGTCAAGTGTATGTAAACTTCTGACACACTGGAATTGTGATACAGTGAATTATAAGTGAAATAATCTGTCTGTAAACAATTGTTGGAAAAATGACTTGTGTCATGCACAAAGTAGATGTCCTGACCGACTTGCCAAAACTATAGTTTGTTAACAATACATTTGTGGAGCGGTTGAAAAACAAGTTTTAATGACTCCATTCTAAGTGTATGTAAACTTCCGACCTCAACTGTAAATGCATAAATGTAAAACAGAAAAACATCACCTCCACTGAGGATGATGACAGCGAGGAAGAGCGCCGTATCACTATCGTCCAGCTCCAGCACGTTGAATTTTACCGCAAACTCAAACTTTGGCTCAATCATCTCACAGAATGGCTTCCTCAGACTCTTGAGGAACTCCCGGGTCATGAAGATCTGTCCGTAGGCGAACAGTGTGCCGTCCTTGTTCATCAGCGGCGCCAGCATGATCAACATGACCTCGATGACCCCGTACTTCAGCAGGGTCACCTGGTCATTCATGTCCAGCTCTGTGAACCCAGGGATGCTCTTGGCAAACTCTATGATTTCTCGTACAGCCTCGACGGTGCGGAACTGAACCTGCCGGAAAAAGGAGAGTTCCAGCTCCCCAGCAGGCTCTTGAGGGGGCAGGACAGACCTCTGGTGCCCCAGGAAAGGGAACTGTCTACTGTTTATAAAGTCCTGACCCGCTGTCAGGGACTTCATGTCATGGATGACAAACGGCTGGAAGGAAAGAGAGACATCCCTTAAAAACAATGTATTATGAAGCATTGCCATCAATTGCCATTCATTCTCTTGGCAATTTGTAGTGATTCAGTATTAGGCCCCTTGCTGGGTGCACAACGGGTTAATCTAACTAGGAAATAAAAGATACATTAAAATCCTGACTTTTAGGTTAGTGAATATATATCTGCTTCTCTAAAGTATAAATAACTGTCTATTAGTTATTTCCTCTTAGACAAGCTGAGATGACACAATATTACTGCTTCCTACTGTACACTGATATTTTGCTACCAGTTAATCAGGACAGAGTGCATTTACCAAAAACTGTGATATTCAAATATACAGAACCAAATGTCTGGTGTGTGTGAGAGAGAAAGAGGTCAAGTGGCTTTCAATGGCTCTGTTCTGACTCATATTACAAATGTTCCATTGACATCAATGCATAATTTATGCAAAACTTTAAAGATTATGTGCATGTAGTTGTACAGTATCTCAAGTAACAATTGGGCCCTAACTGAGTTTCCGTGGGTCTTCCCAGACAGGATGGCTCTGGCCCTGCTCTTGGTCAGGGGAAAGTGTCTGTGATAGGACAGACACAGCTGTCTGGACAAGGCTCTCAAGTCCGCTGACTCTGGGCTCCTGGGGGACACATCCATAAACTCAGCCAGCAGCTTCTCTCTCTCCTCCTGGGGCATCCGGCCGAAGCGGATGGCTGCGTGGGGACATCAGAATCATTATATTCTAGCCTGGGTGCCAGTCAGACTCTTTCTGTATTGAATAATGCTACACGTCACTGGCTTCCCAAACAATACAATGACAAAGACGTTGGCTAAAGAAGGAATATACTTCATCCTGCTGTGTAGAAACCTCTCCAAAGACTTAAGGCCCGGTTTCAGACAGACACCTGCTGTTGAAACAGTTCACATTGAATATGTTTAACACCCTTGATTAAGGCTGTGACAGTCATGGAATTTTGGATGACGGTCATTGGTCAGCCAAATGACTGTGTCACCTTTATAACCGATCGAATAGCAACAAAAAATAAAGACGCACATTTTCTTCTCTACTCCGCTCCTGACTGTGCTGCCATAGAAATATAATTAATAAAACGGGTGTCCCCATTCAAGTCAATAATGGCATAATGGGTGGACTGGCGGCCATTGCGAGTGCACCCATAGAAGCAAAGCAGGAAGTAAAAGCAGAAAGTGTACCCATCAATATGTGCTGTGATTTGTTGATTCAACTCAACTTACATTAGACAAAATACATTCCATTGTATGAGCCACATCAGTTAACATCACTGAAGCAATCATTTGAATGAACATTCTTCATTACCATGGAAATGATTGCTTAAGTGATAATGTCCGAGAAGCCGGTGTTTGGAGGATATATTGGCACGGGTGTTGTTTGTTGAGGGCTGACAAACCGTGCAAATATATCCTCCAAACAAATGATTGCTTAAGTGATAATGCTAGAGAAGTCGATGTTTGGAGGATATATTGTTGTTAGGTCTGAGACAAAGTCAAAATTTTGCATTTGTTTAAGCTGTTTTCTTGTGACATTTATTTGGATACATCCATAACAATGAGCTAATGAGGCACGACTTCGCCTGGCATAGAAAATGTGCTCTCTCGTCAGGACACTGTTGTTCAAAGTAGCTAGCCAACAACACAGCTACAGTAACATGATCACTTCAAACTGAAGCTGGAAAGACGTCAAATTAGCTGTGTTTCATTTTACATTTTTCCCACAAAATGTTTAAATATTTTTTGTATATATCCATAAAAATGATGCCAGCTTAATCATGATTTCAACTGGCTGAGAAACGCTGCCTGCCTGTCTGTCTCGTCCCGACTCCCGACACATTCATTACTATGGGACAGCTGGAGATCTCATTTTAATATTGTTTCAATTTTGCAAGTGTCGGAGAGACAGACAGCAAGGTTTATACAAATCTCTGCTGTTGAAAATGAAATGTTAGTCTAAAAGAAATGTGAGATAATGTCTAGATGCTTTTTACAGTGGAGATCAAGTTTATATGTTGCTTGGCTGGGCTGATGAGACAGTGGATTACACAGTCAGATGGAACAGAGTAAATAGGCATTTTAACATCATAGATTTAGCCAGTGGCAACTTGTGGAATAGAGATCGGCTGGAATGCAGTTTTAACTAACCAATCAGCATTCAGTATTAGACCCACCCATTGTATAAATCCCAATACCATGCAGCCATTGCGAGTGTACCCATGAGTTTACCAGTCAAATTGCCATGATTAGAGGTTCCAAACCCATTCTATTCATTCTATTTCAATGTGTGCTGGTGCTGCAGGGAGGGGGGCGTTGCCTTGGAGCAACAAAGTTTCATTATGTTGTTAAGAGTCCATGTTATTGCAAATTAATAAAAAAGAAAACTGAAATATCACATTTACACTTCCATTCAAAAGTTTGGGGTCACTTAGAAATGTCCTTGTTTTTGAAAGAAAATCACATTTTTTGTCGATTAAAATAACATCAAATTGATAAAAAATACAGTGTAGACATTGTTAATGTTGTAGGAAACGGCAGATTTTTATGGAATATCTGTCACGGCAGTCGTAGGGAGGAGACCAAGGCGCAGCGTGGTAAGCGTACATTCTTCTTGATTAAAGAACGAACACTGAACAAAACAAACAAAATAACAAAACGAACCATGAAGCTAATATGGATAGTGCAGACAGGCAACTAAACATAGATCAAGAACCCACAAAACCAAAAGGGAAAATGGCAACCTAAATATGATCCCCAATCAGAGACAACGATAAACAACTGCCTCTGATTGGGAACCAATTCAGGCCACCATAGACATACATTTACCTAGACTTACCAAAACCCCTAGACATACAAAAAAACCTAGACAATACAAAACAAGCATACCCACCCTCGTCACACCCTGACCTAACCAAAATAATAAAGAAAACATAGATAACTAAGGTCAGGGCGTGACAATATCTACATAGGCCTACAGAGGCCCATTATCAGCAACCATCACTCCTGTGTTCCAATGGCACCTTGTGTTAGCTAATCCAAGTTTATCATTTTAAAAGGCTAATTGACCTTTTGCAATTATGTTAGCACAGCTGAAAACTGTTGTTCTGATTAAAGAAGCAATAAAACTGGCCTTCTTTAGACTAGTTGAGTATCTGGAGCATCAGCATTTGTGGGTTCGATTATAGGCTCAACATGGCCAGAAACAAATAACTTTCTTCTGAAACTCGTCAGTCTATTCTTGTTCTGAGAAATGAAGGCTATTCCATGCGAGAAATTGCCAAGAAACTGAAGATCTCGTACAACGCTGTGTACTACTCCCTTCACAGAACAGCGCAAACTGTCTCTAACCAGAATAGAAAGAGGAGTGGGAGGCCCCGGTGCACAACTGAGCAAGAGGACAAGTACATTAGAGTGTCTAGTTTGAGAAACAGACGCCTCACAAGTCCTCAACTGGCAACTTCATTAAATAGTACCCGCAAAACACCAGTCTCAACATCAACAGTGAAGATGCAACCCTGGGATGCTGGCCTTCTAGGCAGAGTTGCAAAGAAAAAGCCATATCTCAGACTGGCCAATAAAAATAAAAGATTAAGATGGGCAAAATAACACAGACACTGGACAGAGAAAGATTGGAAAAAAGTGTTATGGACAGACTAATCTAAGTTTGAGGTGTTCGGATCACAAAGAAGAACATTCGTAAGACGCAGAAAAAATGAAAAGATGCTGGAGAAGTGCTTGTCACCATCTTTCAAGCATGGTGGAGGCAATGTGCTGGTCTGGGGGTGCTTTGGTGGTGGTAAAGTGGGAGATTTCTACAGGGTAAAAGGGATTTTGAAGAAGGAAGGCTATCACTCCATTTCGCAAAACACCATGCCATACTCTGTGGATGGCACTTAATTAGAGCCAAGGTTCTACTACAACAGGACAATGACCCAAAGCACAGCTAAAACCTATGCAATAACTATTTAGGGAAGAAGCAGTCAGCTGGTATCTGTCTATAATGGAGTGGCCAGCACAGTCACCGGATCTCAATCCTATTGAGCTGTTGTGGGAGCAGCTTGACCGTGTGGTACATAAAAGTGTCCATTAAGCCAATCCAACTCGTGGGAGGTGCTTCAGGAAGCATAGGGTGAAATCTCTTCAGCTTACCACAACAAATTGACATCTAGAATGCCAAAGGCCTGCAAGGATGTAATTGATGCAAATTATTTGACAAAAGCAAAGTTTGAAGGAAACAATTATTATTTCAATTAAAAATCATTATATATAACCTTGTCAACGTCTTGACTATATTTCCAATTCATTTTGCAACTTGTTTCATGTATGTTTTTATGGAAAACAAGGACATTTCTAAGTGACCCCAAACTTTTGATCGGTAGTGTACATTAGTATTCAGACCCTTCACTCAGTACTTTGTTGAAGCACCTTCGGCAGCGATTACAGCCTTGAGTCTTCTTGGGTATAATTCTACAAGCTTGACACACCTATATTTGGGGAGTTTCTCCCATTCTTCTCTGCAAATCCTCTCAAGCTCTTGTCAGATTGGATGGGAAGCGTTGCTGCACATATATTTTCAGGTCTCTCCAGAGATTTTGGATCGGGTTCAAGTCTGGGCTCTGGCCGGGCCACTCAAGGACATTCAGAGACTTGTCCCGAAAGTACTCCTGCGTTGTCTTGACTGTGTGCTTCTGGTCATTGGCCTGTTATAAGGTGAACCTTCACCCCAGTCTGAGGACCTGGGCGCTCTGGAGCAGGTTTTCATCAAGGATCTCTCTGTACTTTGCTCCGTTCATCTTTCCCCCAATCCTGACTAGTCTCCCAGTCCCTGCCGCTGAAAACATCCCCACAGCATGATTCTGCCACCACCATGATTCACTGTAGGGATGGTGCCATGTTTCCTCCAGATTTGACGCTTGGCATTCAGGCCAAAGAGTTCAATCTTGGTTTCATCAGACCAGATAATCTTGTTTCTCATGGTCTGAGAGTCCTTTAGGTGCCTTTTGGCAAACTCCAAGCGGGCTATCATGTGCCTTTTACTGAGGAGTGGATTCCGTCAGGCCACTCTACCATAAAAGCCTGATTGGTGGAGTGCTTTAGAGATGGTTGTCCTTCTGGAAGGCTCTCCCGTCTCCACAGAGGAACTCTGGAGCTCTGTCAGTGTGACCTCCTTCTCCTCTGATTGCTCAGTTTTGCCGGGCGGACAGCTCTAGGAAGAGTCTTGGTGATTCCAAACTTCTTCAATTTAAGAATGATGGAGGCCACTGTGTTCTTGGGGACCTTCGATGCTGCAGAATGTTTTTAATACCCTTCCCCAGATCTGAGCCTCAACACAATCCTGTCTCGGAGCTCTACAGACAATTCCTTCGTCCTCATGGCTTGGTTATTTCTCTGACATGCACTGTCAACTGTGGGACTTAATATAGACAGGTGTGTGCCTTTCCAAATCATGTCCAATCAATTGAATTTACCACAGTCGGACTCCAATCAAGTTGTAGAACATCTCAAGGATGCTACCTAGTGGTTAGAGTGTTGGACTAGTAACCGAAAGGTTGCAAGTTCAAATCCCCGAGCTGACAAGATACAAATCTGCCGTTCTGCCCCTGAACAGGCAGTTAACCCACTGTTCCTAGGCCGTCATTGAAAATAAGAATTTGTTCTTAACTGACTTGCCTAGTTAAATAAAGGTATAAAAAAATAAAAAAATAAAGGATGATCAATGGAAACAGGATGCACCTGAGCTTAATTTCGAGCCTCATAGAAAAGGGTCTGAATACTTATTTAAATAAGGTATTTCAGTTTATTATTTGTAATAAATGTGCTTACATTTCTAAAAACCTGTTTTCACTTCGTCATTAAGGGGTATTGTGTGTAGATTTATGAGGGGAAAAAATAATTTAATACATTTTAGAATAAGGCTGTAATTTAACAAAATGTGAAAAAAGTCAAGGGATCTGAATACTTTCCGAATGCACTGTATATGACAAATCATGACCCTTAAAAATCTTGGTAAGCAAATATACTTTTCACAACAATGTAGTGGCTTACCATCGTGTGACATGCCCACAAGCAGACATTTCTGAAAGCGACAGTACTGGCACTTATTCCGGCTCTTTTTGTGAATCCGACAATGCAGATCACAGTGGTCATACACCAGTTTTAACCGCATGGTTCTGCGGAAGAATCCCTAAGAGAAATGCAGAGAACATGTAGATTGTAGAATCATAAAGCAACAACAGACTATAATTATTTTACAGAATTTATAAAGAAATGTGATCAATGTATACAGTGAGCTTGACATGAATACAAGGTTTACGGTGAGTGTTTATGTGTCAGGGATAAATCCTTACTAATATATGACCCCCTGGAGGTTAAATAGCAAGACGTTTGTTTTGTTTTTATCCTCAAATGTGTAACAATGCATTTGTATAGCTCCAAGCAAACACAATAGCCATACATACTGTCAAGCCACCAGAACCTCAGTTGGTAGGTCTCAGTCCTACCTTGCAGCCCTCACAGGCATGGACTCCATAGTGGAAGCCTGAGGCCGTGTCCCCACACACTCTGCAGTCAATGTAGAGCAGAGTGCTGGGGTCTGTGTAAGTGGGGGACTTGGAGTGAAGAGTGGGTCTGGACAGTCTGACAACGCTACAGTTGCTAGACCAAAGAGAGGACATGGACTCCTCTTTTAACGAACCTAAACAAAGACAAATGAGAACACAATGAGATACAGATGTAGGATCTTCATTTGAGCCTGTTTGCTACAGCAGGAAAATAATCCTGCAGCAACAGGAAATGTGAAGTATTATGTGTTTTATAATTAATGGACATTTTTGTAGGGGTTGATAAATTTTTTGTAGGGGAATCAAGTCTGAAATGTCAAACTTTCAAACTTCAGAAGCCTTTTTAAACCTTAAATACACTGCATGTTTTACATTTCCTGCATTGCTGGAAAGTTCTCTTGCAACAGGGTGATCAAATTAAGATCCTACATCTGTATACATAGCATCACAGGCAAGAGAAAAGACTGTGTGGCAATTGCTTTAACATAAGATTACATTTATAGATCATTAAGTTATTACACTTTAGTAAATGCCAGATTTAGTAAAAGTCCCTTACAGTAGACTTACATTGGTACTCGCTGTATGTGTAGTTGTATGGGTAGTTGAATGAGTGGTTTCTGTGTGGGCTGTGGTTGAATGAGTGATTTCTGTCTGGGCTGTGGTTAAATGAGTGGTTTATGTCTGGGCTGTGGTTGAATGAGTGGTTTCTGTCTGGGCTGTGGTTGAAGGAGTGATTTATGTCTGGGCTGTGGTTGAATGAGTGGTTTCTGTGTGGGCTGTGGTTGAATGAGTGGTTTCTGTCTGGGCTGTGGTTGAATGAGTGATTTATGTCTGGGCTGTGGTTGAATGAGTGATTTATGTCTGGGCTGTGGTTGAATGAGTGGTTTATGTCCGGGCTGTGGTTGAATGAGTGGTTTCTGTCTGGGCTGTGGTGGTGGGGACTGTTGAGGCTGTGCTCTAGGGAGGAGAGGTAAGGGTGGTCCAGGGTTGACAGGGTCTTCATGTCAGAACTATTCATCCTGTTGTCCATCTCTGCCAGGTCCAATGTGCCCAGCTCAAAACTCATTATGGGCCACCATCTCTGGATAAGAAGACAGCAGTGAAGAGGTCAACTAACAGTATGAATCTCTCAATTTACTATAAATAAAGCTATCAAGGAGACCACAGAAGAGGCAAACCATTCATTACCAGTGCTGCTATAAATGGGTGTAATTATTATAACTTCAGCCTGTTAAAACTAAGAAGAATAATTGGACTAATTCTACATTTGCACTAATTTGGATCTATACATTAGATTCAGGGCAAACACAGGAATGCACTTTTCATTCAGCTTATTGCAGTGTTTAAGAGATAAGAGAGCGACAACTAACTAAGCGGCCCGCTGGTAGGAACTCACAGCCCCACAGTAAGTCAACACAACTTTCTGTACTGTACCATTTCAGAACATTTCTCCACTTTAGACACATTAGGTGAGAAAGGTGAACAAAGCCACATTCACTTCAACTCAAAGACCTTTAGAATTGACAGGTACAACTACCTCTCTCTCTCTCTCTCTCTCTCTCTCTACCGCTCTCCCTCTCCCCCCCCCCCCCCCCCCCCTCTGCAGAAATCAAGATACGATAAAAAAAAACATATCTGAGTGTAGGATGATAAATGGCCGCCTGTCATCTATAGCTAGTCTTTCAAAATGAATGAGAAAACTTTCATAGGCAGCATGTGTGGGTGTGTTTGTGTGTGTGTGCGTGCGTGCATATCTGCGTGCGTACGTACATGTCTTGCATAATGTATAAAGGATATTTAATGCTGAAACCCTCCTATTAAACACCAATGGTATTCACTAAGTTAATGGTTTATATTTAGGATAATGTTTTACTGCTTTGTCATCCTATTTTTTATTTGAAAATCATCTTATCAAATATTTTACATATGATCAGGATACACAGAAGGCCAGAGATAATTACAGACACCAGTAAAATTCTTAAGTACCGAAAGGGGCGACTAGATGTCTTCTGATAGATTACAAAAAATCCTTGTAAAATTCAACAATTCTAGTAGTTTATTGGTAAACTTGAAAAGTTTCCAGTAATATACCCTTCCTTCGCAACCCTAATGATGAGTGCTGATAAATTATCTACACATACCTTAACAGAAGACTGACAAAGTCCTGTGGAACAGTCTTGTTACCTAGTTGGTATGATTGAAAAGGTTAGTGTGTTAGAAGTTGGTAAACAGGGAACACCTAATCATATTGAGGTCTGGATACTACATTGTAAAAAGTAATTAGTTCTGCTAACAATTTTTTTGTTGTGGAAACCCGTTGCCTAGAACCATTCGAGTAACCTAACTCAAAGTATTTCAGTATTCAATACTTTCTAGTAATACAGTGACATCTCCATCCATATGATTATCTTTTAAAGTTGTAAATACTTAATTGTTGTGTTTTATGAGCTTTTTGCGACTAAATTAAATTATGTACGCTTTAAGTTACTTGAAGAGGAAAATTTGTTGTAGTGAACATACAAATGTAGGGTCACTTCTACTTAAATTGTTAACCTTCATTAAAAAAAAATCTCAAGTAGTAAGTAGTTCTGATTAGTCATTTTCAGTGGTCATGTCTTAGTGTTTAACATGGTTTTAGGTATTTGACAATTTGTCATTTTAACCCGCCTTAGCAAGCATTGTTGAGCACAGTGATCATTCCTCTAGCAGTAACTGGAGGTAGAGCTGTAAGCATTACAGGATGCTGCATTATCCTCTGTCATTAAGACTGGTGAACATTACCTAGTTGATGGTGGGAATGGCTTGTCTCATTATTGAACGTCAATTTGATATCCGTTCATCACATCAACTACACCTCATAGCAAAACAAACTGCTTAATACTATTTTAGAAATATACTTTTATTTCTTCAAATATTAATACAACATTGTGTAAAAGTACCATGAAGTCTAAACATTTTAAAATACTCACAATTCTTTAAAAAAGAGCCACGTGCCACTATTATGAATTAATAACTTGTAAAAACGTAATAATTCTATATCAGCACAACACAGATAATCAAGTGTTTTTTACGTAAATATAAATGTCTTATTACTACTTTATTATTTTAAGTAAAGACGTAAAACATAATAGAATCAAGTATGAACAACTTATTTAATAAATGTTAGATTGACTTTAAAATATTAAATAATCATAACTTGTAAAACTCAATAACTAGATTATCAGAACGCAAATAAATAAAGATGTATTTACTCAATAACCTAATATTTGTTAACAGTACTCAAAAATGTTAAAAGATAAGAAATCTTATTGACATATGAGTTAGTACCACTTTTATGATTTGAGTTCTACTGGCTGTTGGAGATGTTTGAGTAACCACTACACAATTTCTTTAATGAGTTAGGCAGTTACTTTATAATAATAGAATAATAATAATAAAAATACAATAGTATAAATTGACAACTTGGGTGGAATAAATTAAACATTTATCAAACTGTCAAAAGTTGACAGTAGCATATATTGTAACGGCATTCCTCCTCCTCTTCATACGAAGAGGAGGAGTAGTGATTTGACCAAAGTGCAGCGGGTTGTGAATACATAATGATTTATTAAATCAAACGATGAAACACGAAAACAAACACTTGGAAGGATTTTACAAAATAACAAAACGGAGTAGACAGACCTGGACATGGAACTTACATAAAATACACGCAGAACTCACGAACAGGAACAGACTACATAAACCGAGACAGTCCCGTGTGGCGCGACAAACACTGACACGGACGACAATCACCCACAAACAAACAGTGAGAACAACCTACCTTAATATGACTCTCAATCAGAGGATACGTCAAACACCTGCCTCTAATTGAGAGCCATACCAGGCAACCCAAAACCAACATAGAAACAGAAAACATAGACTGCCCACCCAAAACTCACGCCCTGACCAATAAACACATACCAAACAACAGAAAACAGGTCAGGAACGTGACAGAACCCCCCCCTCAAGGTGCGAACTCCGGGCGCACCCCTACAACTCAAGGGGAGGGTCTGGGTGGGCATCTGTCCGCGGTGGCGGCTCCGGCGGCGGACGAGGACACCACTCCACCACTGTCTTTGTCCCCCTCCTTAGCGTCCTTTGAGTGGCGACCCTCGTCCCCGACCATGGTCCAGGAACCCTCACTAAGGCCCCTCCTACATAGAGGAGACAGCTCAGGACAGAGAGGTAGCTCAGGACAGAGAGGTAGCTCAGGACAGAGAGGTAGCTCCGGACAGAGAGGTAGCTCCGGACAGAGAGGTAGCTCCGGACAGAGAGGTAGCTCCGGACAGAGAGGTAGCTTAGGACAGAGGGACAACTCTGTACTAATGGCAGCTCCGGACTGGGTGGCAGCTCCGGACTGGGTGGCAGCTCCGGACTGAGTGGCAGCTCCGGACTGAGTGGCAGCTCCGGACTGAGTGGCAGCTCATGACTGGAGGGCAGCTCATGACTGGAGGGCAGCTCATGACTGGGGGGCAGCTCATGACTGGGGGGCAGCTCATGACTGGGGGGCAGCTCATGACTGGGGGGCAGCTCATGACTGAAGGGCAGCTCATGACTGAAGGGCAGCTCATGACTGTAGGGCAGCTCATGACTGTAGGGCAGCTCATGACTGTAGGGCAGCTCATGACTGTCTGGCGGTTCTGGCAGCTCCTGACTGTCTGGCGGCTCTGGCAGCTCCTGACTGGCTGGCGGCTCTGGCAGCTCCTGACTGGCTGGCGGCTCTGGCAGCTCCTGACTGGCTGGCGGCTCTGGCAGCTCCTGACTGGCTGGCGGCTCTGGCAGCTCCTGACTGGCTGGCGGCTCTGGCAGCTCCTGACTGGCTGGCGGCTCTGGCAGCTCCTGACTGACGGACGGCTCTAGCGGCTCCTGACTGACGGACGGCTCTAGCGGCTCGTGGCAGACGGATGGCTCAGAAGGCGCTGGGCAGACGGATGGCTCAGAAGGCGCTGGGCAGACGGATGGCTCAGAAGGCGCTGGGCAGACGGATGGCTCAGAAGGCGCTGGGCAGACGGATGGCTCAGAAGGCACTGGGCAGACAGATGGCTCAGACGGCACTGGGCAGACAGATGGCTCAGATGGCACTGGGCAGACAGATGGCTCAGATGGCACTGGGCAGACGGATGGCTCAGACGGAGCTGGGCAGACAGGCAGTGCAGAAGGCGTTGGGCAGACGGCCGACTCTGACCCGCTGAGGCGCACAGTAGGCCTGGTGCGTGGTGCCGGAACTGGAGGTACCGGGCTGAGGGCACGCACCTCAGGGCGAGTGCGGGGAGAAGGAACAGTGCGTACAGGGCTCTGGAGACGCACAGGAGGCTTGCTGCGTGGTGCAGGCACTGGTGGTACTGAGCTGGGGCGGGAAGGTGGCGCCGGATATACCGGACCGTGCAAGCGTACTGGCTCCCTTGAGCACTGAGCCTGTCCAACCTTACCTGGTTGCATGCTCCCCGTAGCCCGTCCAGTGCGGGGAGGTGGAATAACCCGCACTGGGCTGTGTTGGCGAACCGGGGACACCATGCGTAAGGCTGGTGCCATGTACACCGGCCCGAGGAGACGTACTGGAGGCCAGATATGTTGAGCCGGCTTCATGGCACTTGGCTCAATGCTCACTCTAGCCCTACCAGTGCGGGGAGGTGGAATAACCCGCACCGGGCTATGCACACGTACAGGAGACACCGTGCGCTCTACTGCGTAACACGGTGTCTCCCCGTACTCCCGCTCTCCACGGTTAGCCTGGGAAGTGGGCGCAGGTCTCCTACCTGCCCTAGACCCACTACCTCTTAGCCCCCCCCCAAGAAATTTTTGGGTTGTACTTGCGGGCTTTTCGGGCTTCCGTGCTAGACGCGTCCCCTCATAACGCCACTCCTGGGCTGTGGCTGCCTCCTTCTCCTCCCCAGAGCGACGATTAACTCCAACCTTCGCCCATGGTCCTTTTCCTTCTATGATCTCCTCCCAAGACCAGAAATCCTGTTTCGTGTGCTGTCCGTTAACCCGCTGCTTGATCCGGGTTTGGTGGGTGATTCTGTAACGGCATTCCTCCTCCTCTTCATACGAAGAGGAGGAGTAGTGATTTGACCAAAGTGCAGCGGGTTGTGAATACATAATGATTTATTAAATCAAACGATGAAACACGAAAACAAACACTTGGAAGGATTTTACAAAATAACAAAACGGAGTAGACAGACCTGGACATGGAACTTACATAAAATACACGCAGAACTCACGAACAGGAACAGACTACATAAACCGAGACAGTCCCGTGTGGCGCGACAAACACTGACACGGACGACAATCACCCACAAACAAACAGTGAGAACAACCTACCTTAATATGACTCTCAATCAGAGGATACGTCAAACACCTGCCTCTAATTGAGAGCCATACCAGGCAACCCAAAACCAACATAGAAACAGAAAACATAGACTGCCCACCCAAAACTCACGCCCTGACCAATAAACACATACCAAACAACAGAAAACAGGTCAGGAACGTGACATATATGCTGTTTGAATTACAGACAAGCTAGCATTTAAATTGACAAAATTAATCCTTATTATAATCCAAAAAGGTTTTGTATGTCTATAGGTCGAGATAAATTGTCAAATGAAACAAATTAAAGCCTTTGATGGATTTAAAACCGCTATCAGTTGTGTTCATGAATAGCCTTGACAGACAGTTGCACTTGTTCACCTTTTGAAACTAGATAGCAGTCTACAGTCTCACGCAATCAGAATTATTCAAGGAAGATGTAGCTTAGCCTACCTGTCTTGATCTGCAACACAAAATATCAACTCGTTCTTCACTATTCACTTATTCAGCAATATGTCTTCCTTTTTCTTGATCACGGGGTTGCTTAATAATAGGACAGGTTAAATGTGGGTCACGCAACCAGTGTTTGAATAACAGAAGTTCCCTTCGCGAACTGCATGGCTTCCCATCTTCCGTCCCGCCTCCATTTACGGGTTGGACTTTGGAGTAATTCTTCACTGAACACTGGGCACAAACCTGTTGCACTGAGGGATTATCTGATTTCATAGATAGTAGAATGGAATAGTAGAATGATGTAGGCTACTGTAGAATAGTTTACGAGATGTAGACTGTAGACTGTGTTCATGAATAGCCTTGACAGACAGTTGCACTTGTTCACCTTTCGAAATTAGATTGTCGGAGCACATCTTACATTCTCACGCAATCAGAATTATTCAAGGTTGATGTAGTTTTGCCTACCTGTCTTGATCTGCAACACAAAATATCAACTCGTTCTTCACTATTTAGTTGGGGTTGGACTTTGGAGTAATTCTTCACTGAACACTGGGCACAAACCTGTTGCACTGAGGGATTATCTGATTTCATAGGTAGACTGGAATAGTAGAATGATGTAGGCTACTGTAGACTAGTTTATGAGATTGTATGATTCTCATATGAATATTGAAGTAAATAACTGTATTCAGAGTAGCAGTACATATAAATCCATAGGCTTACAGTAGACATAAACTCACAGGCCATTTTATTAGGTACAACACCTGGTTCACAAAAATGGATCGCTCCAGACAGTGAGTCACATGGTCGTGGCTTGCTATATAAAACAGGCATCGAGGCATTCAGGAAAAGGAGGACCGAGCATGCCCCCATTCTCATTGACGGGGCTGTAGTGGAGCAGGTTGAGAGCTTCAAGATCCTTTGCGTCCACCTCACCAACAAACTAACATGGTCCAAGCACACCAAGAGGACACGATAAAACCTATTCCCCTCAGGAGACTGAAAAGATTTGGCATGGGTCCTCAGATCCTCAAAAGGTTCTACAGCTGCACCATCGAGAGCATCCTGACTGGTTGCATCACTGTCTGGTATGGCAACTGCTTGGCCTCCGACCACAAGGCTCTAAAGAGGGTAGTGCGTACGGCCCATTACATCACTGGGGCCAAGCTTCCTGCCATCCAGGACCTCTATACCAGGCGGTGTCAGAGGAAGGCCCTAAAAATTGCCAAAGACTCCAGCCACCCTAGACATAGACTGTTCTCTCTGCTACTGCACGGCAAGCGGTACCGGAGTGCCAAGTTTAGGTCCAAGAGGCTTCTAAACAGCTTCTACCCCCAAGCCACAAGACTCCTGAACATCTAATCAAAAGGCTACCCAGACTATTTGCATTGCCCCCCTTTTACGCTGCTGCTACTCTCTGTTATTATCTATGCATAGTCACTTCAATAACTCTACCTACATGTACATATTACCTCAATCACCTTGACTAACCGGTGCCCCCGCACATTGACTCTGTACCGATACCCCCTGTATATAGCCTCACTTCTTATTTTACTGCTGCTCTTTAATTATTTGTTACTTTTTTTTAATTTTTAAAAAATATATTTTTTCTTAAAACTGCCTTGTTGGTTAAGGGCTTAGTAAGCATTTCACTGTAAGGTCTACACCTGTTGTATTCGCCGCATGTGACAAATAACATTTGATTTGATTTGATTATGTTCGATTGAATGTTAGAATGGGAAAAACTAGTGACCTAAGCAACTTTGAACGTGATATGATAGTCGGTGCCAGGCATGTCGGATACAGTATCTCAGAAACGTCTGCCCTCCTGGGCTTTTCATGCACGCCAGTGTCTAGGGCTTACCGAAAATGGTGTGACAAACAAAAACATCCAGTCAGAGGATGAGAGAGGTTGAAGGAGAATGACAAGAATCATACAAGCTAAACGGCGGGCCACAAACGTGGTGTGCAGAAGGCGACCACTCTGGGTTCCACTCCTATCAGCTAAAAACAAGAAAAAGTGGCTCCAGTGGGCACGTGATCACCAACACTGGACAATAAGGAGTGGAAGAACTTTGCCTGGAACATGACAGCGAGTTCAGTTTACTTGAGTGGCCTGCACAGTGGCCAGACCTCAACCCAATAGAGCATCTTTGGGATGAGATGGAAGTGATGCCATCGCGTCAGCATCGACTAACATCCCTGTTGAACGTTTCCGAACAACTTGTAGAATGCTGTTCTGGAGGAAAAGGGGGGTCCGACCTTGTACTAGATGGGTGTACCTAATAAACTGTCCGGTGAATGTAGCTACATGTATAATCTACTAATTTTAAACTTACAAGAAACAGCACTTTACATGGAATTCTATAAATTGCTTCTGCATTTCTAATGCAGAGACCGTAGGCCTCTAGAGTCATTTTGCTTATCAATGCATGGCAACTTTATTAAAATCTGTAGGACTGTAGAAACCAATCAGTGGATAAAAATCATGTAAACAATACGGTTTACAATTTATTTAACCTTTATTTAACTAGGCAAGTCAGTATGGCTGCAATCCCGTTAACGGGATCGATATGACAACAGCCAGTGAAAGTGCAGGGCACCAAATTCAAACAACAGAAATCTCATAATTAAAATTCCTCAAGCATACAAGTATTTCACACCATTTTAAAGATACACTTCTTGTTAATCTCACCACAGTGTCCGATTTCAAAAAGGCTTTACAGCGAAAGCACCACAGACGATCATGTTAGGTCACCGCAAAATCACAGTAAAACACAGCCATTTTCCAGCCAAAGACAGGAGTCACAAAAAGCAGAAATAGAGATAAAATGAATCACTAACCTTTGATGATCTTCATCAGATGACACTCATAGGACTTCATGTTACACAATACATATATGTTTTGTTCGATAAAGTTCATATTTATATCCAAAAACCTCAGTTTACATTGGCGCCATGTTCAGAAATGCCTCCAAAATATTGAAGAAATTCCAAGAAATTGCAGAGAGCCACATCAAATAACATAAATACTCATCATAAACTTTGATGAAAGATACATGTTTTACATAGAATTAAATATACACTTGTTCTTAATGCAACCGCTGTGTCAGATTTCAAAAAGCTTTACGGCAAAAGCACAATATTCAATAATCTGAGAACAGCGTTCAGCCACAAAAGGAAGCCATACAGTTACCCGCCAAATTGTGCAGTCAACAAAACTCATAAATAGCATTATAAATCTTCACTTACCTTTGCTGATCTTCGTCGGAATGCACTCCCAGGACTCCCACTTCCACAAGAAATGTTCGTTTTGTTCGGTAATGTCCATCATTTATGTCCAAATAGCTATTTTTGTTAGCTTGTTTGGTAAACAAATCCAAAGTCAGGAAGCGCGTTCACTAAAAGCAGACGAAATGTCAAAAAGTTCCATAACAGTCAGTAGAAACATGTCAAACGATGTATTGAATCAATCTTTAGGATGTTTTTAACATAAATCTTCAATAACGTTCCAACCGGAGAATTCCATTGACTTCAGATGTGTGATGGAACAGAGCTCCCTCTCATGTGAACGCGCATGGTTAGACCATGGTCAGCTCATGGTAGACCTGACTTATTCCTGTCTCCTTCGGCCCCACTTCACAGTAGAGGCATCAGACAAGGTTCTACAGACTGTTGACATCTAGTGGAAGCCGTAGGAAGTGCAAACTGATCCATATCCCACTGTGTATTCGATAGGCGGTGAGTTGAAAATCGACCAACCTCAGATAATATGCATATATTAGCAACTGGGACTGAGGAGCAGGCAGTTTACTCTGGGCACCTCTGGGCATCTTTCATCCAAGCTACTCAATACTGCCCCTGCAGCCATAAGAAGTTAAGAACAAATTCTTATTTACAATGACGGCCTACCCCAGGCAAACTCGTGCGCCGCCCAATGGGACTCCCAAACACGGCCGGTTGTGAAACAGCCTGGAATCGAGCCAGGGTCTGTAGTGATGCCTCTGGCACTGAGATGCAGTGCCTTAGATCGCTGTGCCACTCGGGAGCCTGAAAGCCAAATGTTTATTACTATTCCACTAAAATAGCCTATATTTAATATTCTGTATGATTGATAGTATCCCTTGATCATGTGTACTTACTATATAATGTTAGAATATACTGTAGAATACTATGCTACACACTGTAATATCTATTGTGTAGTGCTTACTACAGAATTTTGTATTATACTCTAGAATAATATGCTCCACATCATGTAGTGCTTAAAGGGATACTTCGGGATTTTATCTACTTCCCCAGAGCCAGATGAACTCGTGGATACCATTTTTATGTCTCTGTGTTCAGTATGAAGGATGTTAGTTGTTTCGCTAGCCAATGTTAACTAGCATTAGCGCAATGACTGGAAGTTTGTTGGTATCTGCTAGCATAATAAAGGGCCTCATTGCCAAAATCTCAAAGTATCCCTTTAATATAGAATTTTGTAGTGCACTGTAGAATACACTACACACTGTAGTATCCCTCGATCATGTGTAGTACTTACTATAGAATTTTGTAGTATACTGTAGAATACTACAATTTTATCTACAAAAAATATTACAGTGTTCATAAAAACACTATAGTAATACTACAGTATTTAATTTACTTATACCCCCACCCATTCCCTTCCCCCATATCCCAATTGTTTGTGTGAAAAAAATATGTTGCGTAAAGCTTACTTCTTAATTTTTACCATTTTTATTGTATCAGGAGAGTAACATACACAGACATTTCTGCTTTTGCCTTCTTCAGTGTACAGATTCAAAGCTTACAATCAGTAAGTCCAGGTGCACAGTCCAGGTGCTTCTAATCAGGGTAATTGATCTCTGTCAATCAGGGATGGCCTCTCTGGTCTACCTGTACACGTGTTACAAGGTTATATAGAATTATAGACTATGGGAGCGGGTACGAAGGGGGTAATATCCGTTGCGAACCGTTCATGAAACAATTGCCTTAGGCGTCCGCTCACTTGGGTGCCACCCATGAGTGATAAACCTACATGCGAAGTATAGACCATATATTGTGTTCCCTACAGGTCATAGAAAAGAGCAGAAGCACTGAACTAGACTCCAGTCCTATCTACCTTCAGGTTATAGAACATTTGCTATTTTAGTATTTGTCCAGTAGGTTTCCTCAAGGAGAAAACAGCCACTTCTATGTCAAAGATAATAAAACAAAAACATTATAGTAAATACTACATTAATGTCTGCAAAAACACTACAGTAAATACTACAGTAAAGTCTGCTAAAACACTACAGTGAATACTATAGTAAATAAATATCAGGGGCACAACTTTAGTTTTAGAAGTGGGGGGGACATAATTTATTTATTCATTTTTTATTTTATTTTTCAGTCAGATAAACACTCCAAACAGTCTACCTGACCGCTCGGATGCGTCCGCATGGTCCTAAAGCACATCGTTGCCTTGTTTTGTATCACATTCCAATGATAAAACTGGGGGGGACGAAAATGCAATTTCAGAATGTGGGGGGGACAACTGGCAGCTTCATTAAATAAATAGTACCCGCAAAACACCAGTCAACGTCAACAGTGAACAGGCGACTCCGGGATGTTGGCCTTCTAGGCAGAGTTGCAAAGAAAAATCCATATCTCAGACTGGCCAATAAAAAGAAAAGATTAAGATGGGCAAAAGAACACAGACACTGGACAGGGGAAGGCCAGCATCCCGGAGTCGCATCTTCACTGTTGACGTTGAGACTGGTGTTTTGCGGGTACTATTTAATGAAGCTGCCAGTTGAAGACTTGTGAGGCATCTGTTTCTCAAACTAGACACTCTAATGTACTTGTCCTCTTGCTCAGTTGTGCACCGGGGTCTTCTTCTTCTCTCTCTATTCTGGTTAGAGACAGTTTGCGCTGTTCTGTGAAGGGAGTAGTACACAGTGATGTACAAGATCTTCAGTTTCTTGGCAATTTCTCGCATGGAATAGCCTTCATTTCTCAGAACAAGAATAGACTGACGAGTTTTAGAAGAAAGTTCTTTGTTTCTGGCCATGTTGAGCATGTAATCAAACCCACAAATCCTGACGCTCCAGATACTCAACTAGTCTAAAGAAGGCCAGTTTTATTGCTTCTTTAATCGAGACAACAGTTTTCAGCTGTGCTAACATAATGGCAAAAGGGTTTTCTAATGATCAATTAGCCTTTTAAAATAACAAACTTGGATTAGCCAACACAATGTGCCATTGGAACACAGGAGTGATGGTTGCTGATAATGGGCCTCAGTAGGCCTATGTAGATATTCCATTAAAAAATCTGCCGTTTCCAGCTACAATAGTCATTTACAACATTAACAATGTCTACACTGTATTTCTGATCAATTTGATGTTATTTTAATGGACAAGAAATATGCTTTTCTTTCAAAAACAAGGACATTTCTAAGTGACCCCAAACTTTTGAATGGTAGTGTACATCTCAGGACAAATATAAGCATGTCATAGATTGTAGTCTTAGCCTGCATCACTATGTTGTTTTACCTGACCTCTGAGCACACTCAATATTCCTATAATGAAATAGCATATACGTATGTATCTAGATAAACAGGAAGGAGGTTATTGTAACACTTTGTGATACAGAGGTCAGTGAAACAGAGACTGGTTTCGGTACACCACTTTTCATTCCCTCTGTTTCAGGGTTAGTCAACCTGCACTGTGTCTAGTCAGAGAACAGACCTGCAAAAGACTTCCTCAAGTTGCATATGGTCTCGGCCTTGGCCACGTCTTCACTGGCTGTGCGAAAGAACGATGTTTCCTTCAGGCCAAAGGCATTGGTCAGGGACTGAGATTCACTGAACATTTGTTTTGTACTCTGACTGTAGAGTATTATAGTTATTAGATACTGGCTATGATGTTTGGTTTAACCTTGTAATTATGTCAAAACTAGGTATTTTCAAAGTGTTGCTGCCAATGTGCTCTTACTTCACCAGTGGATGTGCCTGTGCCTTTTCCTCTACTGTTGGCTGTTCTAACACTGGAGGCTGGTTCTTCTCAGGACTGGTGGCCTTCACTTGTGCCTGAGTCGGTGATTCATTTTGGGGTTGGGCCTGTGGCTCAGGCTAGGGTTGGACTGAGGCCTGTGGAGGAGCCTGGGACTCGGGTTGGACCTGAGGTGCTGAGTTGAGCTGTCTTGGTTGTGCTGGAGGTGGTAGTGGTTGTTGAGCATCCAGTCCTCCTGGTCTGGGCTTGGCCTGACTCGCTGACTGGGGATGGGGCTGCTGTGTGGTTGAGGTAGGCCTCTGGCTTGAGTCTTTAGCAGAAGCTTTAGGAGATGACTTTGGAGCAGGCCTGGGACTTTGTGATAGGGATCCTTGGGGTTCCAGACAGCCCCCTAATTTCTGTACCCTTTTCACATTTGTATGGGTAATTTTGTCCCTAAACCCATGTGACAATAACAGTAAACAGTCTAAAATCAACACTGGTCAATGGAGGAGGTAAAAGTTGCAAAATAAAAAAACACAAAGCAAGGAGGATACGATATTACAATAATGCAGATATCTGTCATGCATTAGAAGCAATGCAATGTGGGGTGAACATGCTTCATGAGGGTATAGATGGAGGGGTTTTGACCAACCAATATGTTTGCTCATTTATTTGGTTTTCCAAACTTTAATAATATGATATGAAAAATACATACTTTGACTACCATTAGTAGGCCTTTCTTCACCTGTGTTTGTTGGTCTTCTTGCTCCACATATCTTTCTATAAACTGACATTTTAAAGGAGTCTCCCTTTCCACTATATATACACTGTACATAGTGACACAATATAGGCTGATTTGCTCATTGATATAGGCCTAGTTTTTTTATACAACCATAACAAATACGGCAACACAGACTGAACATATATTGCAAAGGAAGCTTTATTGCCAGTGACAGGGGGAAAATATCAGTGTGGGGTATGTTTCTACAATGTCTTGTTATCTGTACTGGATCTTTTCAAACAGTTCAACACTAGTTCCAAGAGTGCACACTTAACAGGTAGTAGCAACCCTGGTCCCAAATAGCTGCAACCCAGCAGGTTTGAAAAACTGAACCAGCAAAGGATTTTCACCTGGGCAGGATGGCTGATTTTGAATTTCCCCCGACAATAACTCCTTTAATCAATCAGTTACACAACAAATATGTCACTATGCAACTATTAAGGACCTTGGTGCCGCCGCTCTATCCTCACTTTTGTAGATATGTCATGGCATTTTACTCCACAAATCAAAACACAAAACCATAAAGCCACAGGCAAGGCTTTTACAGGGTTACTCTCTGGGTTAGGCTATCTGCACAGACACAATGTTATTTCATACACCTAGGAAAAGAACTTGCACATTGAGCTTGCCAAACATAGTTTGTTTGTACAATTCTGTTAGTTTACAAAGTGTTTTACAATGGGACACACATTTACAATTATCTTGATGTAGATGTATTCTTAGTTGTACGACCATTTCACCAAATAGGACACATGCATGGCTTCTAATAACTACTACTTAATGCAAGTGTTTTTAATTAATACAGTGTTAGCTATGGGAAAATGTTTGTATCCCACTTGTGAATATAGCTCTGTGAATAAATTATGCTAGAAGATCTGGTACTAAAAATATAAAGAATATAAAGTTAAAAACATATATATTGCACTCTCCATTAACTCAGTATGAGTATGATAAGGCAAATATGTCAAAGAATCTTTAAATGGCAGTAACATAAGCATAACTCCACGCATATCATCACTGCAATACAGAGCAGCATCACCATCGTCATGGCAACGACACTACGGTCATTGATATTAAGCATGGATGGTATGTGTATGGTGGTATCAGAAACCTTATACCTAGTAATTTAAATATATTATGTAAAACCTTGACTATTTTACTGAAGCACAATTTAGTTTTTCTACTTGATAACATAATTGAAAGCGACAAGACTAATTGGACTACTTCACTTCCTGAAATATCACAAATACATGCATCATAGGCCTAAGAGGAAATGGTTATTACTGTAATCTTATTAGATAATGGACACACGTCTAGAGTCATTCTGTTAACAAATCTTAATGAGAGCATTCTACTATCACAGTTACTCTCTAACTCTACCATAAGCTCTCCTCTCTCCTGATCCAACTGCAGCTGCCACAAACCAATCCCATATATTTACAGTGGGGGACTGTGATTATAAGTGCTGAGTGATAACAAAAGTCTAATATTTATTATTTCTCTCAAAAAGCTAGAGTAGTCTATTGTAATTTTGTAAGTTATCTAATATGTTTGTCCTCATACACATGAAGACATCTATGGCTGTGTTCTGTGCATAGAGACAGTTTATAAAACTGTCAAAGAACTGTCTCGCTAGGAGTCGGTTGTATTTCAACATTCACTGTGCGAAGTATGGGTAGTCTATCTGCTAATAATGGACAAAGGAACAGCAACTACGTTTCATGTCTCGAACCTCCTTTTAATCAATGAAGGTCTACTTAGAAGTGATCTGGCTGTATATATTGGTGTGCTCATCAGCTTTCTTGGCACTAACACTTGGTTGTTTATGTAGAACTTATACAATATGTATTCCATATTATGACACATTCACAATGCATAAATCACAGGGACAGTAGTTTGGAACTATACCAGTGATGTCACTAAAGAAACATCCTGATTGATCATCTGACATTTAAAACATACAGTTACCTTCCTTCGTATCATTCATGCAAAACCAAAAAGAAATACCTATTATATTAGTATATGTATGAAAATAATCACCAATACAGTCATACGCACCCACATTTACATATTGACATATACACAAACGTCAAACTGCACGATAAACCAGTTTGACCATATCTAAAAGTACACACCAAAATTGAGAAATAAACAGGGGGGTTTAGAGGGAGGTCAAATTATGAATAATGACTGAATCAAACACGTGGCACACAGTAGCACTGGACTCAGTGTAGGCACAATCTGCTTATTACACCGTCAACAACAGCCCCAAAGAAAACCACGGCTACAGAGAAACAGAGGCGACCGTTACAAGCACACTAAATCAACAGGGAAACAAGTGGACAGTATATCTTGACACTGCATAGAGGAAAAACACAGTCCAGGCCAGCAGTACACTCTGGACCAAACTAACACCAGCCAGATCTCAGTCCGTCTACCGTCTCTCCACTCCCCAACCCCCTCCCCTCCTCTCTGCTTTGTGTTCAGCTAATGTACGTCATCGTCATTTCAATATTACATACACTTCCTCTCTGGCGGGCTAATTAGTTGGCCTGGACGGGTTTTGGCCCCACTGCAACGCCATTACAGTCGAGAATGTACTGCAGACAACCTTGAGGAGGGCGTGTAGCGCCAGTCTTGGGATCAACCACCAGTTCCTTCTGGCCACCACTCTGCAAACACATAAAACTAAGTGATACTCCCAGAGACACTACAGTTAAATGTCCTTATGACACAGTTCTGTTTTCATACTGCTTTAAAGAATGTACTTTTCAATCAAGAATATGGATCCAATGTTGGTTTTATACAAATCTGGCAATACACAAAGGCTATAAACAAATCTAGCTATACACTAGTTACTAAGACACAGTAATATGGACGTTATACACTGAACTCTAATACACGTGAAGGCTCTCAAACAGGATTTTCTAAAAGACTATCTGTGAGACTATGACTGATCATATTCCCATACAGTGTTGTATGTAGCCTACTTCACCATACCTGTGATGGCTGCATGGTGGTTGGTCTGTTAGAGGACCCAGCGGGTGTCCGTCCTACTGCCTGGTTCATCTTGGCTACCACCATGTCAGTGATGAGCTGCCTGTCCTCTGCCTGATGCTCTCCTACCAGTGACATGGACGACCCCACCACCTGACACACACAGAAGATGGTAATATTACCAGAGGAAGAGAAAATGGACGTGGAGTAGGTTATGAAGGAAGGACAGTAGATTGTGTGTCACATTTGGTTAAAGTGAAGGTTTAACTGAATGGTTCGGAACTATGTTTGGATACCATCCCATGTTCTCAACAGTTGTGCCATCTGTGAAACATGTCTAGGCTGCTGTTCCCATAACAACCAGATAGCAACCTAACAAGGATATGGAATACATCAATACATTGGTTAACAAAGATGTTGAATATTTCAAAATATTTAATAAGCGAACTGCCTCAGTGTGTTGAGAGCAGCTGAATAATTAAATAATTAATCATAAAAATTCCTGCAATATTTCAGGCGCTGTGAAATATTTTACACTTACTAGGGAACACCTACCTCAGTGATGTAATCTTTCGCGTCCTTTCCATGAATGGCTTTGACAGCACAGATATCCAACCCTCCGAAGATCTCTGAGCAGGTGTCAACCCACAGCTTGTACCTGAACACAGGCCAAGGAGTACAGATCTGACACTAAGTGGTCTTACATAGTGTCACAGTCAAGGACAAGTGCGATGCTATTTAATAGAGATCATTTGCATGTAGGAGTGTAATTAATCAAATGGCTTTATCAATTTTGTATCATTCAGAGAGAACACAGTACAGAGTGCTAACTTGTATCAATACAGACATTTACATTGTTTCATAATGAGCTACATGAATGATAATTGACTTTGGTAACGAGACAGGCCATTTTCTGACATTCTCTTGTCTTGTCCTTTTAGAAAGGAAGCATTGTCCGTGGTGCTGTACTGCTGTTAAGGACTCATACCTGTCAGTCATGGCCACTTGTTCCAACATGGCTGAGCCTGTGTTGCTCTTCCAGTTGCCAGAGATTGAGGTCCTCCTATAACATATGAGACATTATACAAATGGTATACATATTAAAGTCCCTGTTGATTGTTAATTCAAGGATTCACAAATTCAATAGTCTTGGATTCATTTGATTACACTTCTGGATTATTTGAAAAAAAGGCAGATCCTTATGCTAAATGTGGAACATTTAAAGGTTTTCATATGTTTACATTTGCTTACAACAGAGGAATAATCATGAATACAAAATGGGGAATAGTACCTACATGTAAGCCTTGTAGTCATTGCCAATCTTCTGAATTCTGATGTCGTATTTGGAGTCGATGAGGGGCTCTGTGGTGGTGTAGGTCTGGGTGAGAGCCACCACACTGACTATGTCCTGGAACTTACTGTGGTTATCCACCTTCACCTGGACACAACACACACCACCTTCCACTAGCAGCCCCACAGTCTACAGAATAACAATATCAAGCCTTAATAACATTATTACCTTTCCTACTCCTGAGTGAGCGTGTCCAATTTTCACAACTACAGGAAACGTTGGCATGGTAACCTGAGTGATAAACCGTCAAACAGTATTGTTTTATGTCTGGTTTCATGATACAATGAAGAAAAAGAAGTCCACATTAATGGCTACATTTCAGACGACATGATTACGTTCTTACCATCTCCTTGTAGTTGGGATAGAAGGTCTGTTCGATCAGAGGGAACTTCTCTGTACCAAGCTTCCTGTAGGTGCTTATTAGCTGTGCAAACTAGAGACAAACAGACATCCATTAGTGAAGTTATGCCACTGACTTAGGACACAAATAAACAAGTCTCATGCATTGCACGCAGCCAGCCTTCTGTCTGCCTACCGCCCAGGGCTTGTCACACAGGTTGTAGATGGACTCCAGGGAGTTGATACTGGGGATGCCCCCATACTGCAGACCAATGATCATGTTACGGAAGTCCTCATTCTGGGTCATACTGAAGGCGTGTTGGCGGATGAGGACAAAGTCAGGCTTGAATGACCTGTAAAACATAAATACACAGATGCTTCAGAGAGAAATTAAAACTGGGTTGACCTTCACATGTAAAGTGAACCATGGCACATTTTCCATGTGGCACATTTCCGAGTATTGAGTGTGTTGCTTATGAAAAATTGTCTCTAAGGGCACTGGTGAAGTGCCAATGATTTCAGATAATACTGTTTTGCTTGTGGGTGTGTTGTGTGTGGTGTGTGTGTGTGTGCGCGCGCATCTGCACGTGTCTCACCTGGCCACCCTGGTACCGTTCCTCAGAACCTGCATGTCCACATTACAGGACCCGTTGGAGTGAGCTATGACGTTGATCTCACTGAACTCAGCCTGCATGGTAGAAAAACATACAGATCTATCTGATTAACTGAATGTATATCAATAGTCATGAATACGGCACAGATCAGAGGAGGCTGGTGGGTGGAGCTATATATGTATTGGCTGGAATGGAATAAAAGTTTCTATGTAGACAACTCTATCTGAGACAGGTGCCAAAAGTAAATCGATGCAGTTTGCCAAATGAGGCTTACCTGTTCGACTTTGATGTCATAATCTCTGTGAACTTTCTTCCCTCTGAAGAGTTTGGCCCTAAGCAACAGGGAAGATAATTGATGAACCTTTAGAGGACATGATGAGATAATAGCAGAAGGATCTATCAGTGTTGAGTCCTTGTGATCACGTTTCTCTGTGAACGCCTTCCATCAATTTACAATCACAAATATTGAATAAGACACTTCATTAACTTTAAAATGCATCAATATGGATTTTATGGAGCAAAGACTTTAAATACACACCACACCATTACCCAAACATTCTGTCTTGTGACATATTCCCCTCAGATAAATATGTCATGGAGAATTGTTAAAGTGATAAAGTCATGGTAGTGACATATCCACTACTTATCATTTTATGTTTTGATTTGTTTTTGTCCTTTATGAAATGTAAGTAGTCCCCCGTGTTGCAGCGTTTGCTTCCATCTAGTGGATCGTTACTGAATGGTGCATTGTAGTCAGAAGCCCTCGGAACGAGATACATTTTACAATTCCATAAAATGGATGAAATGATCTGGTTCAATAGCTATGGTCTTTGTCCAAGAAAAAAGTGTTTGTTTGGTGGATTTTAGTCTGGTGGATCTTAGTCTACTGAGCGCATCCAGTGTTAATATCAGCTTAGCATCGAGCTATGTCTATACAGAGGTACTGGCACTCATTCCCTGCAGACAGGCAGGCTGGCCATTATTGAACCCACACACAGTGCATTTATTGAATTGAACCACGGACAAACACAGGAGACCTTTGCCATGCTCTTAAAGTGATGAGCGAGGGGAAGGGAGGTTAATCAATGGAGACAAACTTAGTGACCTGAAACAAACTATGTGTCAGGGGACTGTTGAAAGCATTGCCTCTCCTCTCCTCAGTGTTGCCATGGTGTTGCTCTTAGCCAATGAATTATGTCAAGCTTTTCAGTGGCCAAAACTTCAACTGGAACCGTGCTGTAGAGAAGTGTACAGATTTCAATGGGATATTCCTCCACTAAATATTACAAAATAGCTGTTCTCTATGGAGGTCTAAAAACCCAAACAGTCCTATGACAAACAAAAAATGTTGCTGTAGTTCAATGGCCAAAGTAATCAAAATGTGCTGCAATTAGGCCTACAGTAGAGCCATACAAGGTTTCAATGACCAGCATATTTTCCACTTTCTATTGAAATGACACATAGCAGTGTGCAGCGAAGTCTACTAGCAGAAGAAAAATACAATGGGAAAAATGATTTGATATATCTTCTACTTGTTTGTTTCACGTCAGTACCGTATGTCAAACACACCCTAGTGAGGACTGGCTGAATAATTTATTGCTGATCTAATTTGAGTCTGGGATTTATCTATGGCTGTGGAGGAAAACAATCATCTGAATATGAGTCACAGCAGCAGAGACACAGGAAATGAAAAGCCTGTAGATTATCTGTGTTATGATACATGGATATATGTGGGGCAGCCAAAGACATGACTCAGAGACAGAACCACAATGCCTGAAATTTTAGATAGGTCAGTGTTGGTGTAAAGAATGGGTATCACGACTGTCTCCCTGATTCAGTTCCAACTTGTGGAGGATGTACTGAATGTATGTGTAGAGCGGAGGTGGTTCAGAATCACACTCACGTGATGAGTAACCTTCGCTGACTCCTGAATACCTGCATTCGTTTCCCTAGCTAATGCTTTGGATTTAGCACAGCAAGTTAACACAGTTTTATTGTGACCAGGAGGCCCAGGTTCAAACCGCAGTTGGTTACTTTACATAGGCCTATGCATTGACGCAGAGATTATTAAACCTACAATCAACTGATTGATCTTTGCTTTTTTGCTCTGCACCCTGACCACTGCACATGCGAATAACACCTTCCTGCATTGAATGAAGCACATGCCACTTGTGTCGGACCATAATGTGTCTATTAAGGAACATATCATGTGAAGAAGCGTTTGTGAGGAAAAAAAACAATGGTGCATACCAATGTCCTGTAATAGCTCTAATACTCAAATGATCTATGCCCAAGTCCAAGACGGGACAGAAAAGACAGAGTGAGTGAGTCGGTGGGGAGTAGCAGCTACTAAGCTAACATATGGAATTATTTTAAGATGGTCATACCATGGATCATTTAGCTATTATATTTAGAATTTTAGGACCTCTGTAGTTAATTAAAAAATAAATATTGATTTGATTAAATATTGAATGTGGCCTTTACTACTAAGGCTCATAGAAACACATTGAATAACACATTCAGAAATGGCAAAATAGACAGTCAAAAAATAAATCAGAAGGAATACGGTTTTGAAGTCTCTTTCCTATATCTAGGAGATACAGTATAGGAAAGCTCAGGATATGTTATCTTTTTTGGACACATATTTAACCCCTTTTTTTTGTTGGTACAAAACTACACACATCGGTGGTACCGGCTTCAGACGGGTCTTGTTGAGCTTGTGGGGGTCATAGAGCAAAACGGAGAAGCACCATCGCGTTCGTGAAAGTATCATCTTTTCATTGAGTGGTCATATGAGTTCGAACACTACAGATGTTTTCGTGAAAAGACCAATTTTCAGGATGTCTCCTGGTCTTACAAACAGCGCTGTAGCTCTGCCACTTTCCACCCCAAATGCGGAAGGCCGACATAGGGGCATACGGTGGATTGAGACGCAGCCCATGCAAAAAAACATATCTCTGTCTTAAATTGACAGATTTTTAATGGGGATTTTTGTGTTATGTTAATTAGATAGACTTTTAAGGATTATGAGTGTGAGAGAGAGAGAGAGAGGGCTGGGCAGGACGACAGAGCGGCTGGGACTAACTGCCTTTGTTGATTAGTTGATTTAGATTAATATGTCAAACAAAGGCAAACTTAATTATGATAATTTGCAATGCAAATCTGACTAACAGGCCTATTTTGTCTTCATTTTCCTAGTCAGTATGTGACATCCACTTTACGACACTGAGTGAATGAGTAATGGCTATCGCTGTCTCTCTACTGTAAGAGGCAAGAGCAAACCTCTGACACTTGTCTGATAAGTGAGACAGTTCCATCTGTCCTTGTCCACCTTTTGATGTATAGCACAGCATTCCTATCACAAGACAGACCCAATCCTAACCGTAACCATCTGATCCTTTATCAAAGGTTAGGGGAAATTTCTATTCCTGATTCCCACTCTAATTAAGCAATAAGGTCTGAGTGGGTGTGGTATATGGACAATATACCACGGCTAAGGGCTGATCTTATGTACGATCCAACGCGGGGTGCCTAGATACAGCACTTAGCCGTGGTATATTGACCATATACTTTAAACCCCTGAGTTGCCATATTGCTATTATAAACTGGTTACCAACGTAATTAGACCAGTAAAAATATGTTTTTTATCATACCCATGGTAAACGATCTGATATATCCCGGCTTTCAGCCAATCAGCATTCAGGGCTCGAACCACCCAGTTTATAATCTCCGATATATCGGTGTTTATTTCTGACTTCAGGAAATTACTTTTATTCTACGTTATCTCCAAACCTCTGAAACAGAGAAGCTCAAGCAGTAGTCCAACTCATCTCACCATGCTAGTATATCAATAAGATCTGAAGAGGCGTCTTCATTATGCCATATTTGTGATACTTCCAGTATAATGGTAACGGTGATCTCGCCTACATGCTTCATTCCTACAACGCACAAAGTCAATACAGAACCACTAGAGAGTATGCAATCTTAAAACTATTTGAAAGTCTGTCAGTCGAGGGGAAATTGCCATGCCACTTCCAACAGGTAGCAGGCAAAGAGCAGCTAGGGAATAGAAGTGCTGCTTTGTTTGATGTTTCCTTCTGAGGCAGGATGATATTGCACTGAGCAGCCATTCTGTGAGTGAGTGCTGTCCCATTTCTGTCAGGGTTTCACAAAGGAAGACTGTTCCCTAGATAACACTTTAATAACAGATAATGCGTTGTCTTAGGCCCTTGGCTGTAGTGCATCTTAAGACAGATCAACTCCAGCTCGACAACCTCTGACACCACGGTACTGCCTTCATACACAGTCGTTCACGGAGTCATGCTAAATGTATAGAAGCCAGATGCAGATATACATATTTGGACAAGGGAATTGTACACTTCATGGCGTACATGGAAAGAGGAGTTAATGTAAATGTAAAGCTAGCATAAGAGGCATTTGAAGGCAGCAGTGTCAGACGGTCGATCTGATATACAGGCCTGGGGTCAGTCCTAGAGCCATGATCTCTCCTACAAGGACAGCATGATATATGTGGTACACAGTGGGAGAGTGTCATTATGGTAAAAAAATGCCCTTTCATATGACTACAGAAGCCATGATGTTTTCACAAAAAGCTAGAATATCACAGTTGCTACGCCATAGAAAGACAAATGTCATTTTCACAGAGAACCTGACACTGTGAATTATTTTACCCATTCTTAGAGCAATTACTTCTAAATCCATTTTCATTAGATTAGCTAAATATATAATCACACTAATGGAGGGATGATTTGGCACAATCACTGTCATTGAGGCAAGCTTTGGTCATTATACTAGTGTGCTATTCTCCAGTTTATCACATTTTCAGAACATTCTGTTTTCATCTCTGTTTGGTTTCTAGCAAGTTAATTTGTCTAGCTCTCCATAGCAACAACTAATCAACAGTCTTATTAAGATAGTTGAGTAGGAGAGAAGGGGAGGAAAGGTTTCTTAAATCCCTGAAGTGATAATGCCAAGAAACAAGGACTGTCAGCAACAACATTCATAACTATAATAATAAGGACATAAACTGTGAAAGATGTTAGCGCATTGCTACCATGCAATAATCAGCAGCAGGTTTGTGTTTAGGCCTGAAACCAGTGGTCATAGCCTAGTTTAGCCTTCTGTTGTGTGAGTATGAAGTATTCCTGTCAGATTCCATTTCAGTCTCTGTCCTAAGGTTACTATACTGCAGCTTGTTAGCCTCTGTCTTTATCTCTTGCACAGGGCACAACATTTCTGACCCAGAAACCGCCCATCCCACACTGAAACACAACCCTCAAACCCCCTTTAGCCAAGAGTTCAGAGCTGATATCACATGAGGTTGGCCTACAGACTAAAAATGATCAGATCTGAAAATGGAGGAGATGCAGTAGACACTAAAGTTGTAATATATTGTCTGAAGTAGATATCTGATAATTTTATCGGTTAAATACTGTTCTTGTTCAAACAGAATATCCTGTATTCCAGAATTCTAGACTCAAAGACAATTAAGTGATTACGTATTCATCACATCCATATCTGTAATTGGGCCTATGCTCTTCATGGTGACATCAGTAAACTTAATTAACAATGAATCACCACCAGACATGCTAATACAGATATTTTATTGGGAGCTGAAAGACAAGCTAATGTCGACACCAAAGTAAAAACCTACAGTCATAAACAGCTCATCCTTATGAAATACAACCGCAAGCTAAAAGGCCAAAGAGTAACGAGAAATTACACAATCAATGGGGCAATCAGACAGTGGCAAACGTCCCCTAGCTAGCTCTCCTATTGTTTAACACATTGCTGTTGTCACCAATCCCAAAGAGTATAAAAGTTGAGAGGGCCTCAGAACTGACTCACTGTTATTGTAGACACATGAAATGTAGACGTGATGCTGAGCCTGAGGCAGGCATTGGGAGCTAGTGGCAGGTCTCTCTAGTGGCTAAGTGGTGGAAACATGAAACAGGGAAACAGCTAACGATGCCAGGAGAGGCTTCAAATCAAATCAAAATCAATCAAATCAAATTGTATTATTCATCACACGCTTAATAAATAACAAGTGTAGACTAACAATGAAATGCTTAGCTGGAGAGATCTTTCAGCTGATGGCTCTACAGATGATTTGTGAAAGGTAACGTAATTTACTCAGATGTCTTCAATGTTTCCATAACTGTTGACTTTTTGATAAATTCCAGGCTTTTGATGTCAAATCAAATGCTATTTGTCACATGCGGTGAATACAACAGGTGTAAACCTTACAGGGAAATGCTTACTTACAAGCTCTTTCCCAACGATGCAGTGTTCAAAGTAATTGAGTAAAGACACAAGATAAATAAAAACATGCAAGAATGGTGCTATATACAGGGAGTACCAATACTGTAACGTCCTGACCAGAGTTATTATGTGTTTTGCTTGTTTAGTGTTGGTCAGGACGTGAGCTGGGTGGGAATTCTATGTTGTGTGTCTAGTTTGTCTGTTTCTATGTCCAGCCTAATATGGTTCTCAATCAGAGGCAGATGGTAATCGTTGTCCCTGATTGAGAATCATATATAGGAGGCTTGTTTTGTGTTGGGATTTTGTGGGTGTTTGTTTCCTGTCTCTGTGGTTGTCTGCACCAGATAGGTCTGTCTCGGTTTTTGCACATTTTGTTATTTTGTATGTTGTTTGTAGTGTTTCACTTGTTCTTTTATTAAACATGTTGAACACTAGCCGCGCTGCACTTTGGTCCTCTCCTTCACCTATGGAAGAAAGCCGTTACAGAAACACCCACCTAACCCGGACCAAGCAGCGTGGCAACGGGCAGCAGCAACAGCAGCAGCGGTACCAGGAGGAATGGTCATGGGAGGAAATCATGAACGGAAAAGGACCCTGGGCAAAGGTTGGAGAGAATCGCCGCTCTCGGGAGGAGAAGGAGGCAGCCACAGCCCAGGAGCGGTGGATTGAGGAGGCAGCACGTAAGAGAGGCTGGAAGCCCGAGAGGCTCACCCAAAAATTTCTTGGGGGGGGGGGGGGGGCTAAAGGGGAGTGTGGCGAAGCCGGGTTGGATACCTGAGCCAACTCCCCGGGCTTACCGTGGAGTGAGAGGGCGTCGTACTGGTCAGACACCGTGTTATGCGGTAAAGCGCACGGTGTCCCCAGTACGCGTGCTTAGCCCAGTGCGGGCTATTCCACCTTGCCGCACTGGTAGGGCTAGGTTGGGCATCGAGCCGGGTGCCATGAAGCCGGCCCAACATATCTGGCCTCCAGTACGTCTCCTCGGGCCGGCGTACATGGCACCAGCCTTACAGGTGGTGTCCCCGGTTCGCCTGCATAGCCCAGTGCGGGCTATTCCACCTCGCCGCACTGGCAGGGCTACGGGGACCATTCAACCTGGTAAGGTTGGAGAGGCTCGGTGCTCAAGAGCGCGTGTCCTCCTTCACGGTCCGGTATATCCGGCGCCACCTTCCCGCCACAGCCCAGTACCACCAGTGCCTACACCACGCACCAGGCTTCCAGTGCATCTCCAGAGCCCTGTTCCTCCTCCCCGCACTCGCCCTGAGGTGCGTGCCCTCAGCCCGGTACCTCCAGTTCCGGCACCACGCATCAGGCCTATAGTGCGTCTCAGCCGGCCAGAGTCTGCCGTCTGCCCAGCGGTGCCTGAACTGCCCGTCTGCCCAGCGGCGCCTGAACTGCCCGTCTGCCCAACGCCGTCTGAACTGTCCGTCTGCCCAACGCCGTCTGAACTGTCCGTCTGCCCAACGCCGTCAGAGCTGGCCGTCTGCCAAGCGCCATCGGAGCCATCCGTCTCCCCAGCGCCATCTGAGCCATCCGTCTCCCCAGCGCCATCTGAGCCATCCGTCTCCCCAGCGCCATCT